>NC_053041.3:79889293-79904293 GCF_002575655.3 Aegilops tauschii subsp. strangulata
AGGGGCAGCAAGTCACGTATTGTATTGTTGCCATCGAGGATAAAAAGATGGGGTTTATATCATATTGCATGAGTTTATCCCTCTACATCATGTCATCTTTCTTAATGAGTTACTCTGTTCTTTATGAACTTAATACTCTAGATGCATGCTGGATAGCGGTCGATGTGTGGAGTAATAGTAGTAAATGCAGGCAGGAGTTGGTCTACTTGTCACGGACGTGATGCCTATATACATGATCATGCCTAGATAATCTCATAATTATTCGCTTTTCTATCAATTGCTCGACAGTAATTTGTTCACCCACCGTAATACTTATGCTATCTTGAGAGAAGCCACTAGTGAAACCTATGGCCCCCAGGTCTATCTTTTATCATATAAGTTTGCCATCGAGGATAAAAAGATGGGGTTTATATCATATTGCATGAGTTTATCCATCTACATCATGTCATCTTTCTTAATGCGTTACTCTGTTCTTCATGAACTTAATACTCTAGATGCATGTTGTATAGCGGTCGATGTGTGGAGTAATAGTAGTAGCTGCAGAATCGTTTCGGTCTACTTGTCACGGACGTGATGCCTATATACATGGTCATGCCTAGATAATCTCATAATTATTCACTCTTCTATCAATTACTCGACAGTAATTTGTTCACCCGCCGTAATACTTATGCTATCTTGAGAGAAGCCACTAGTGAAACCTCTGGCCCCCGGGTCTATCTTTTATCATATAAAGCTTTCAATCTACTTTTATTTGCATCTTTTACTTTTCCAATCTATATCATAAAAATACCAAAAATATTATCTTATCATATTGTCTCTATCAGATCTCACTTTCGCAAGTGGCCGTGAAGGGATTGACAACCCCTTTATTTTGTTGGTTGAGAGGTCTTGTTTGTTTGTGTAGGTGCGTGGGACTTTTGAGGAGCCTCCTACTGGATTGATACCTTGGTTCTCAAAAACTAAGGGAAATACTTACGCTACTGTGCTACATCACCCTTTCCTCTTCAAGGAAAACCAACGCAAGCTCAAGACGTAGCAAGAAGGATTTCTGGCGCCGTTGCCGGGGAGGTCTTTGCTCAAGTCAAGACATACCAAGTACCCATCACAAACTCATCTCCCTCGCATTACATTATTTGCCATTTGCCTCTCGTTTTCCTCTCCCCCGCTTCACCCTTGCCATTTTATTCGCCCTCTCTTTCCCAATCTCCTCTCTCTTTCGCTTTTCTTTTGTGTGCATGTCGCTATGGCTAGTCCTCCTATTATCGTTAACACTCCCGATCATGAGGTTCTCAATTTTAAACAAAGGGAGGGAGAAAATTTAAAGGATGCTTGGCATAGAATTTGCAATGCTCAAAATAGATCTACTAGGAAGCAATCTACTTCCGTCCTTCTTCGCAATTTTTATGTAGGCATTACTCCTTGGAATAGATGTATTCTTGATGCCATTACCGGAGGGAATTTCTTGGGTAGCCACACTTTTGAAGCCTATAATGCTATGTTAGATTTGTTTGGTCCACCACCTCTCTTGGTTAATGGAACTATCTTAACTTTAGAACATGTGATGCAAAGGCTTGAAATTATTGAAGATAAAGTTGCTACTGTTGAGTTAATTGAAAATTTGGATAAAAAGATCCACAATCAAATCATCCAATTTGGATCTAAAGTTGGAGCTACTCTGAAAAGTTTTACGGATAAAGAACCTATAGTTAACGAAAGAATAGATCAAAAAATTTCAAGAAGCGGTAAACTTGAGGATATCATTACCAACTTAGGGGCTGCCTTTTCATCCGTGAAAAATACTTCCACTCCGCCTACTAAAATTTCCAAATTAATGTATGTTCCTAAAAATAAGGGTGAATCTTCTAGTAAGGAAAATGCGGATCTCAAATCAATAAGTGTTCACCCCAGTTGTTTCTCTATCATAAAGGAACCTTTTGCCACAAATGAATTTCTTGATTTATTTCCTAGGAGTTTAGTCATTGCTAAAAAGAAAGATAATCCTAAAGATTATAAGTGCTCTATTAAAGAATTGAGTGCCAAAGATGGCACTACTTAGATCTATCCTCACTTTTATGCCTAGCTTGGGGCGTTAAACAATAGCGCTAGTTGGGAGGCAACCCAATTTTATTTTTGTTTTTGGTTTTTGCTTCTGTTTAGTAATAAATATTTCATCTACCTTCTGTTTAGATGTGTTTTTATGTTTTAATTAGTGTTTGTGCCAAGTTAAACCTATAGGATCTTCTTGGATGATAACTACTTTGATCTTGCTGAAAATTCCAGAAACTTTCTGTTCATGAAAACAATTGTTTAGAATCACCAGAACGTTATAAAATACTGATTCCAATTGCAGTAGATCAATAAAAAAATTATCTAGGTCGTCCTATTTTGGTAGAATTTTTTGAGTTCCATAAGTTTGCGTTAGTTATAGATTACTACAGACTGTTGTGTTTTTGACAGATTCTGTTTTTCGTGTGTTGTTTGCTTATTTTGATGCATCTATGGCTAGTAAAATAGTTTATAAACCATAGAGAAGTTGGAATACAGTAGGTTTAACACCAATATAAATAAATAATGAGTTCATTACAGTACCTTGATGTGGTGTTTTGTTTTCTTTCGCTAACGGAGCTTACGAGAATTTCTGTTGAGTTTTGTGTTGTGAAGTTTTCAAGTCTTGGGTAAAGATTTGATGGATCACGGAACAAGGAGTGGCAAGAGCCTAAGCTTGGGGATGCCCATGTCAGCCCAAGATATTCAAGGATGACCAAAATCCTAAGCTTGGGGATGCCCCGGAAGGCATCCCCTCTTTTGTCTTCGTCTATCGGTAACTTTACTTGGAGCTATATTTTTATTCACCACATGATATGTGTTTTGCTTGGAGCGTCTTGTATGATATTAGTCTTAGATCTTTTGTTTACCACAATCATCCTTGCTGTACACACCTTTTGGGAGAAACCCACATGATTAGAATTTATTAGAATACTCTATATGCTTCACTTATATCTTTTGAGCTAGATAGTTTTGCTCTAGTACTTCACTTATATCTTTTAGAGCACGGCGGTGGCTTAATTTTGTAGAAATTATTAATCTCTCATGCTTCGGTTATATTATTTTGAGAGTCTCTTAGAACAGCATGGTACTTACTATGGTTATAAAATTGGTCCTAGAATGATGGGCATCCAAGTTGGGTATAATAAAAACTATCATAGGAAGTGAATTGGAGGCTATGATCAATTTGATACTTGACAACTGTTTTGAGATATGGATGTAGTAATTGTTGGAAATATGCCCTAGAGGCAATAATAAATGGTTATTATTATATTTCTTTGCTCATGATAATTGTCTATTGTTCATGCTATAATTGTATTATCCGGAAATCATAATACATGTGTGAATACATAGACCACTACGTGTCCCTAGTAAGCCTCTAGTTGACTAGCTCGTTGATCAACAGATAGTCATGGTTTCCTGACTATGGACATTGGATGTCATTGCTAACGGGATCACATCATAGGAGAATGATGTGATGGACAAGACCCAAACCTAAGCATAGCGCAAAGATCGTGTAGTTCGTTTGCTAGAGCTTTTCAAATGTCAAGTATCATTTCCTTAGACCATGAGATCGTGCAACTCCCGGATGCCGTAGGTGTGCTTTGGGTGTGCCAAACGTCACAACATAACTGGGTGACTATAAAGGTACACTACGGGTATCTCTGAAAGTGTCTGTTGGGTTGGCACGGATCGAGACTGGGATTTGTCACTCCGTGTGACGGAGAGGTATCTCTGGGCCCACTCGGTAATGCATCATCATAATGAGCTCAATGTGAATAAAGAGTTAGCCACGGGATCATGCATTACGGTACGAGTAAAGAGACTTGCCGGTAACGAGATTGAACAAGGTATTGGGATACCGACGATCGAATCTCGGGCAAGTAACATACCGATTGACAAAGGGAATTGTATACGGGATTGATTGAATCCTCGACATCGTGGTTCATCCGATGAGATCATCGTGGAACATGTGGGAGCCAACATGGGTATCCAGATCCCGCTGTTGGTTATTGACCGGAGAGGTGTCTCGGTCTTGTCTGCATGTCTCCCGAACCCGTAGGGCCTACACACTTACGGTTCGGTGACGCTAGGGTTGTAGAGATATGAGTATGCGGAAACCCGAAAGTTGTTCGGAGTCCCGGATGAGATCCCGGACGTCACGAGGAGTTCTGGAATGGTCCGGAGGTGAAGAATTATATATAGGAAGTCCAGTTTTGGCCACCGGGAAAGTTTCGGGGGTTATCGGTATTGTACCGCGACCACCGGAAGGGTCCCGAGGGTCCACCGGGTGGGGCCACCTATCCTGGAGGGCCCCATGGGCTGAAGTGGGAAGGGAACCAGCCCTTAGTGGGCTGGGGTGCCCCCCCTTGGGCCTCCCCCTGCGCCTAGGGTTGGAAACCCTAGGGGTGGGGGGCGCCCCACTTGGCTTGGGGGGGAAGCCACCCCCCCTCCCCCCTTGGCTGCCCCCCCCCTCATAAATGGGTTCCAGGGCCGGCGCCCCCCCTTCCAGGGGGGCTATATATAGTGGGGGGAGGGAGGGCAGCAATAACACAGCCCCTGGCGCCTCCCTCTCCCCCTGCAACACCTCTCCCTCTCGCAGAAGCTTGGCGAAGCCCTGCCGAGATCCCCGCTACATCCACCACCACGCCGTCGTGCTGCTGGATCTCGATCAACCTCTTCTTCGCCCTTGCTGGATCAAGAAGGAGGAGACGTCGCTGCTCCGTACGTGTGTTGAACGCGGAGGTGTCGTCCGTTCGGCACTCGGTCATCGGTGATTTGGATCACGGCGAGTACGACTCCATCAACCCCGTTCATTAGAACGCTTCCGCTCGCGATCTACAAGGGTATGTAGATGCACTCCTTTCCCCTCGTTGCTAGTATACTCCATAGATGGATCTTGGTGATGCGTAGGAAATTTTAAAATTCTGCTACGATCCCCAACAGTGGCATCATGAGCCAGGCCTATGCGTAGTTACTATGCACGAGTAGAACACAAAGCAGTTGTGGGCGTAGATGTTGTCAATTCTTCTTGCCACTACTAGTCTTATCTTGTTTCGGCGGTATTGTGGGATGAAGCAGCCCGGACCGACCTTACACGTACGCTTACGTGAGACAGGTTCCACCGACTGACATGCACTAGTTGCATAAGGTGGCTAGCGGGTGTCTGTCTCTCCCACTTTAGTCGGAACGGATTCGATGAAAAGGGTCCTTATGAAGGGTAAATAGAAATTGGCATATCACGTTGTGGTTTATGTAGGTAAGAAACATTCTTGCTAGAAACCTATAGAAGCCACATAAAAACTTGCAACAACAATTAGAGGACGTCTAACTTGTTTTTGCAGCATGTGCCTTGTGATGTGATATGACCAGAAGATGTGATGAATGATATATGTGATGTATGAGATTGATCATATTCTTGTAATAGGAATCACGACTTGCATGTCGATGAGTATGACAACCGGCAGGAGCCATAGGAGTTGTCTTTATTATTTTGCATGACCTGCGTGTCATTGAATAATGCCATGTAAATTACTTTACTTTATTGCTAAACGCGTTAGCCATAGAAGTAGAAGTAATCGTTGGCGTGACAACTTCATGAAGACACGATGATGGACATCATGATGATGGAGATCATGGTGTCATGCCGGTGGCAAGGATGATCATGGCGCCCCGAAGATGGAGATCAAAGGAGCAAAATGATATTGGCCATATCATGTCACTATTTGATTGCATGTGATGTTTATCATGTTTTGCATCTTATTTGCTTAGAACGACGGTAGTAAGTAAGATGATCCCTTATAATAATTTCATGAAAGTGTTCCCCCTAACTGTGCACCGTTGTGAAGGTTCGTTGTTTTGAAGCACCACGTGATGATCGGGTGTGATAGATTCTAACGTTCGCATACAACTGGTGTTGACGAGCCTAGCATGTGCAGACATGGCCTCGGAACACACGCAATACACTTAGGTTGACTTGACGAGCCTAGCATGTACAGACATGGCCTCGGAACACGGAAGACCGAAAGGTCGAGCATGAGTCGTATAGAAGATACGATCAACATGGAGATGTTCACCGATCTTGACTAGTCCGTCTCACGTGATGATCGGACACGGCCTAGTTAACTCGGATCATGTTTCACTTAGATGACTAGAGGGATGTCTATCTGAGTGGGAGTTCATTGAATAATTTTATTAGATGAACTTAATTATCATGAACTTAGTCTAAAATCTTTACAATATGTCTTGTAGATCAAATGGCCCACGTTGTCCTCAACTTCAACGCGTTCCTAGAGAAAACCAAGCTGAAAGATGATGGCAGCAACTATACGGACTGGGTCCGGAACCTGAGGATCATCCTCATAGCTGCCAAGAAAGTTTATGTCCTAGAAGCACCGCTAGGTGAAGCACCCATCCCAGAGAACCAAGACGTTATGAACGCTTGGCAATCACGTGCTGATGATTACTCCCTCGTTCAGTGCGGCATGCTTTACAGCTTAGAACCGGGTCTCCAAAAGCGTTTTGAGAAACATGGAGCATATGAGATGTTCGAAGAGCTGAAAATGGTTTTCCAAGCTCATGCCCGGGTCGAGAGATATGAAGTCTCCGACAAGTTCTTCAGCTGTAAAATGGAGGAAAATAGTTCTGTCAGTGAGCACATACTTAGAATGTCTGGGTTACACAACCGCTTGTCTCAGCTGGGAGTTAATCTCCCGGATGACGCGGTCATTGACAGAATCCTTCAGTCGCTTCCACCAAGCTACACGAGCTTTGTGATGAACTTCAATATGCAAGGGATGGAAAAGACCATTCCTGAAGTATATTCAATGCTGAAAACAGCGGAGGTGGAGATCAGAAAGGAACATCAAGTGTTGATGGTAAATAAAACCACTAAGTTCAAGAAGGGCAAGGGTAAGAAGAACTTCAAGAAGGACGGCAAGGGAGTTGCCGTGCCCGGTAAGCCAGTTGCCGGGAAGAAGTCAAAGAATGGACCCAAGCCTGAGACTGAGTTCTTTTATTGCAAGGGAAGTGGTCACTGGAAGCGGAACTGCCCCAAATACTTAGCGGACAAGAAGGCCGGCAACACCAAAGGTATATGTGATATACATGTAATTGATGTGTACCTTACCAGTACTCGTAGTAGCTCCTGGGTATTTGATACCGGTGCGGTTGCTCATATTTGTAACTCAAAACAGGAGCTGCGGAATAAGCGGAGACTGGCGAAGGACGAGGTGACGATGCGCGTCGGGAATGGTTACAAGGTCCATGTGATCGCCGTCGGCACGCTGCCTTTGCATTTACCTACGGGATTAGTTTTAAACCTCAATAATTGTTATTTAGTGCCAGCTTTGAGCATGAACATTGTATCTGGATCTCGTTAATTCGAGATGGCTACTCATTTAAATCCGAGAATAATGGTTGTTCTATTTATATGAGAGATATGTTTTATGGTCATGCCCCGCTGGTCAATGGTTTATTCTTGATGAATCTCGAACGTGATGTTACACATATTCATAGTGTGAATACCAAAAGATGTAAAGTTGATAACGATAGTCCCACATACTTGTGGCACTGCCGCCTTGGTCACATAGGTGTCAAGCGCATGAAGAAGCTCCATGCAGATGGACTTTTGGAGTCTCTTGATTACGAATCATTTGACACATGCAAACCATGCCTCATGGGTAAGATGACCAAGACTCCGTTCTCCGGAACAATGGAGCGAGAAACCAATTTATTGGAAATCATACATACCGATGTGTGCGGTCCAATGAGTGTTGAGGCTCGCGGAGGATATCGTTATGTTCTCACTCTCACTGATGACTTAAGTAGATATGGGTATGTCTACCTAATGAAACACAAGTCTGAAACCTTTGAAAAGTTCAAGGAATTTCAGAGTGAGGTTGAGAATCAACGTGACAGAAAAATAAAGTTCTTACGATCAGATCGTGGTGGAGAATATTTAAGTCATGAATTTGGTACGCACTTAAAGAAATGTGGAATCGTTTCACAACTCACATCGCCTGGAACACCTCAGCGAAATGGTGTGTCCGAACGTCGTAATCGCACTCTATTGGATATGGTGTGATCTATGATGTCTCTTACCGATCTACCGCTCTCATTGTGGGGCTATGCTTTAGAGACTGCCGCATTCACTTTAAATAGGGCTCCGTCGAAATCCGTTGAGACGACACCGTATGAATTATGGTTTGGGAAGAAACCTAAGCTGTCATTTCTAAAAGTTTGGGGATGCGATGCTTATGTCAAGAAACTTCAACCTGAAAAGCTCGAACCCAAGTCGGAGAAATGCGTCTTCATAGGATACCCTAAGGAAACTATTGGGTATACCTTCTACCTCAGATCCAAAGGCAAGATCTTCGTTGCCAAGAACGGGTCCTTTTTGGAGAAAGAGTTTCTCTCGAAAGAATTAAGTGGGAGGAAAGTGGAACTTGATGAGGTGATAGTCACCCCTTCCGAACCGAAAAGTAGCGCAGCGCGGGAAGATGTTCCTGTGGTGCCTTCACCGACTGGGGAGGAAGTTAATGATGATGATCATGAAGCTTCGGATCAAGTTACTGTTGAACTTCGAAGGTCCACAAGGACACGTTCCGCACCAAAGTGGTACGGCAACCCTGTCCTGGAAATCATGTTGTTAGACAACGGTGAACCTTCGAACTATGAAGAAGCGATGGCGGGCCCGGATTCCGACAAATGGCTAGAAGCCATGAAATCCGAGATAGGATCCATGTATGAAAACGAAGTATGGACTTTGACTGACTTGCCCGATGATCGGCAAGCCATAGAAAATAAATGGATCTTTAAGAAGAAGACAGACGCGGATGGTAATGTGACCATCTATAAGGCTCGACTTGTCGCTAAGGGTTATCGACAAGTTCAAGGGGTTGACTACGATGAGACTTTCTCACCCGTAGCGAAGCTGAAGTCCGTCCGAATCATGTTAGCAATTGCCGCATTCTATGATTATGAGATATGGCAAATGGACGTCAAAACGGCATTCCTTAACGGCTTCCTTAAGGAAGAATTGTATATGATGTAGCCGGAAGGTTTTGTCGATCCTAAGAATGCTAACAAAGTATGCAAGCTCCAGCGCTCAATCTATGGGCTGGTGCAAGCATCTCGGAGTTGGAAAATTCACTTTGATGAGATGATCAAAGCGTTTGGGTTTACACAGACTTATGGAGAAGCCTGTGTTTACAAGAAAGTGAGTGGGAGCTCTGTAGCATTTCTCATATTATATGTGGATGACATACTATTGATGGGAAATGATATAGAATTCTTGGAAAGTGTAAAGGCCTATTTGAATAAGTGTTTTTCAATGAAGGACCTTGGAGAAGCTGCTTATATATTAGGCATCAAGATCTATAGAGATAGATTAAGATGCCTCATTGGTCTTTCACAGAGTATGTACCTTGACAAGATATTGAAGAAGTTCAATATGGATTAGTCCAAGAAGGGGTTCTTGCATGTATTGCAAGGTGTGCAATTGAGCACGGCTCAATGCCCGACCACGGCAGAAGATAGAGAAAAGATGAGTGTCATCCCCTATGCCTCGGCCATAGGGTCTATTATGTATGCCATGCTGTGTACCAGACCTGATGTAAACCTTGCCGTAAGTTTGGTAGGAAGGTACCAAAGTAATCCCGGCATGGAACACTGGACAGCGGTCAAGAATATCCTGAAGTACCTGAAAAGGACTAAGGATATGTTTCTCGTATATGGAGGTGACGAAGAGCTCGTCGTAAAGGGTTACGTCGACGCTAGCTTCGACACAAATCTGGATGACTCGAAGTCACAAACCGCATACGTGTATATTTTGAATGGAGGGGTAGTAAGCTGGTGCAGTTGCAAGCAAAGCGTCGTGGCGGGATCTACATGTGAAGCGGAGTACATGGCGGCCTCAGAGGCAGCACAGGAAGCAGTCTGGATAAAGGAGTTCATTACCGACCTAGGGGTGATTCCCAATGCATCGGGCCCGATGACTCTCTTCTGTGACAACACTGGAGCTATTGCCCTTGCCAAGGAGCCCAGGTTTCACAGGAAGACCAGGCATATCAAGCGTCGCTTCAACTCCATCCGTGAAAGTGTTCAGAATGGAGACATAGATATTTCTAAAGTACATACAGACCTGAATATAGCAGATCCGTTGACTAAACCTCTCCCTAGAGCAAAACATGATCAACACCAGAACGCTATGGGTGTTTGATTCATCACAATGTAACTTGATTATTGACTCTAGTGCAAGTGGGAGACTGTTGGAAATATGCCCTAGAGGCAATAATAAATGGTTATTATTATATTTCTTTGTTGATGATAATTGTCTATTGTTCATGCTATAATTGTATTATCCGGAAATCGTAATACATGTGTGAATACATAGACCACTACGTGTCCCTAGTAAGCCTCTAGTTGACTAGCTCGTTGATCAACAGATAGTCATGGTTTCCTGACTATGGACATTGGATGTCATTGATAACGGGATCACATCATTAGGAGAATGATGTGATGGACAAGACCCAAACCTAAGCATAGCGCAAAGATCGTGTAGTTCGTTTGCTAGAGCTTTTCCAATGTCAAGTATCATTTCCTTAGACCATGAGATCGTGCAACTCCCGGATGCCGTAGGAGTGCTTTGGGTGTGCCAAACGTCACAACGTAACTGGGTGACTATAAAGGTACACTACGGGTATCTCTGAAAGTGTCTGTTGGGTTGGCACGGATCGAGACTGGGATTTGTCACTCCGTGTGACGGAGAGGTATCTCTGGGCCCACTCGGTAATGCATCGTCATAATGAGCTCAATGTGAATAAGGAGTTAGCCACGGGATCATGCATTACGGTACGAGTAAAGATACTTGCCGGTAACGAGATTGAACAAGGTATTGGGATACCGACGATCGAATCTCGGGCAAGTAACATACCGATTGACAAAGGGAATTGTATACGGGATTGATTGAATCCTCGACATCGTGGTTCATCCGATGAGATCATCGTGGAACATGTGGGAGCCAACATGGGTATCCAGATCCCGCTGTTGGTTATTGACCGGAGAGGTGTCTCAGTCATGTCTGCATGTCTACCGAACCCGTAGGGTCTACACACTTAAGGTTCGGTGACGCTAGGGTTGTAGAGATATGAGTATGCGGAAACCCGAAAGTTGTTCGGAGTCCCGGATGAGATCCCGGACGTCACGAGGAATTCCGGAATGGTCCGGAGGTGAAGAATTATATATAGGAAGTCCAGTTTTGGCCACCGGGAAAGTTTCGGGGGTTATCGGTATTGTACCGCGACCACCGGAAGGGTCCCGAGGGTCCATCGGGTGGGGCCACCTATCCCGGAGGGCCCCATGGGCTGAAGTGGGAAGGGAACCAGCCCTTAGTGGGCTGGGGCGCCCCCCTTGGGCCTCCCCCTGCGCCTAGGGTTGGAAACCCTAGGGGTGGGGGGCGCCCCTCTTGGCTTGGGGGGAAGCCACCCCCCTCCCCCCTTGGCCGCCCCCCCCCCCCCCATAAATGGGTTCCAGGGCCGGCGCCCCCCCTTCCAGAGGGCCTATATATAGTGGGGGGAGGGAGGGAAGCAATAACACAGCCCCTGGCGCCTCCCTCTCCCCCTGCAACACCTCGCCCTCTCGCAGAAGTCTGGCGAAGCCCTGCCGAGATCCCCGCTACATCCACCACCACGCCGTCGTGCTGCTGGATCTCGATCAACCTCTCCTTCCCACTTGCTGGATCAAGAAGGAGGAGACATCGCTGCTCCGTACGTGTGTTGAACACGGAGGTGTCGTCCGTTCGGCACTCGGTCATCGGTGATTTGGATCACGGCGAGTACGACTCCATCAACCCCGTTCATTAGAACGCTTCCGCTCGCGATCTACAAGGGTATGTATATGCACTCATTTCCCCTCGTTGCTAGTATACTCCATAGATGGATCTTGGTGATGCGTAGGAAATTTTAAAATTCTGTTACGATCCCCAACAGTAATATTAGAGTAATGCTAGTTGGGTAATTATGAATTTAAAGAATGCTTGTGTTGAAGTTGGCAAGTCCTGTAGCATGCACGTATGGTAAAAGTTGTGTAACAAATTTGAAACATGACGTGTTCTTAGATTGTGCATCCTTATGAGTGGCAGTCGGGGACGAGATGGTCTTTTCCTACCAATCTGTCCCCCTAGGAGCATGCGCGTAGTGCTTGGTTTTTGATGACTTGTAGATTTTTTCAATAAGTATATGAGTTCTTTTGACTAATGTTGAGTCCATGGATTATACGCACTCTCACCTTTCCATCATTGCTAGCCTCTTCGGTACCGTGCATTGCCCTTTCTCACCTTGAGAGTTGGTGCAAACTTCGCCGGTGCATCCAAACCCCGTGATACGATACGCTCTATCACACATAAACCTCCTTATATCTTCCTCAAAACAGCCACCATACCTACCTATTATGGCATTTCCATAGCCATTCCAAGATATATTGCAATGCAACTTTCCACCGTTCCGTTCATCATCATGACACGCATCATTATTGTCATATTGCCTTGCATGATCATGTAGTTGACATCGTATTTGTGGCAAAGCCACCATGCATAATTTTTTCATACATGTCACTCTTGATTCATTGCCCATCCCGGTACACCGCCGGAGGCATTCATATAGAGTCATATCTTGTTCTAGTTTTTGAGTTGTAATTCATGAGTTGTAAATAAATAGAAGTGTGATGATCATCATTAGAGCATTGTCCCCAAATAAAAAAAGAAGAGAAAGGCCAAAAAAAGAAAGGCCCGAAAAATATATAAAAAGGGGGCAATGTTACTATCCTTTTCCATACTTGTGCTTCAAAGTAGCACCATGTTCTTCATATAGAGAGTCTCATATGTTATCACTTTCATATACTAGTGGGAATTTTTCATTATAGAACTTGGCTTGTATATTCCTACGATGGGCTTCCTCGAAATGCCCTAGGTCTTCGTGAGCAAGCTAGTTGGATGCACACCCACTTAGTTTCTTTTGTTGAGCTTTCATATATTTATAGCTCTAGTGCATCCGTTGCATGGCAATCCCTACTCCTCATGTTGACATCAATTGATGGGCATCTCCATAGCCCGTTGACTATCCTCGTCAATGTGAGACTTTCTCATTTTTGTCTTCTCCACACAATCCCCATCATCATATTCTATTCCACCCATAGTGCTATGTCCATGGCTCACGCTAATGTATTGCGTGAAAGTTGAAAAAGTTTGAGATTATTTATGTATGAAACAATTGCTTGGTGCAAGATGGGAGCATTTTTGTGTGACGAAAATGAAGCACGACCTAACTATATGATTTTGTAGGGATGAACTTTCTTTAGCCATGTTATTTTGAGAAGACATGATTGCTTGATTAGTATGCTTGAAGTATTATTATTTCTTATGCCAATATGAACTTTTATTTTGAATCATGTGGATCTAAACATTCATACCACAATAAAGAAAATTACATTGAGAATTATGCTAGGTAGCATTCCACATAAAAATTCTGTTTTTATCATTTACCTACTCGAGGACGAGCAGGAATTAAGCTTGGGGATGCTTGATACGTCTCCAACGTATCTATAATTTTTGATTGTTCCATGCTATTATATTACCCGTTTTGGATGTTTATGGGCTTTACTTTACACTTTTATATCATTTTTGGGATTAACCTACTAACCGGAGGCCCAACCCGAATTGCTGTTTTTTGCCTATTTCAGTGTTCCGAAGAAAAGGAATATCAAACGGAGTCCAAACGGAATGAAACCTTCGGGAGCGATCTTTTTGGAACAAACGTGATCCAGAGGACTTGGAGTGCAAGCCAAGAAACAATCGAGGCGACCACGAGGGTGGAGGGCGCGCCCCCCCTACTGGGCGCGCCCCCTGTCTCGTGGGCCCCTCGAGCGTCCACCGACCTACTTCTTCCTCCTATATATACCCATGTACCCCAAAAACATCAGAAGCGCCCACGAAAAACTATTTCCACCGCCGTAACCTTCTGTATCCACGAGATACCATCTTGGAGCCTTTGTCGGTGCTCCACCGGAGGGGGAATCGATCACGGAGGGCTTCTACATCAACACCAGAGCCCTTCCGATGAGTTGTGAGTAGTTTACCACAGACCTTCGGGTCCATAGTTATCAGCTAGATGGCTTCTTCTCTCTCTTTGAATCTCAATACAAAGTTCTCCTCGATCTTCTTGGAGATCTATTCGATGTAACTCTTTCTGCGGTGTGTTTGTCGAGATCCGATGAATTGTGGCTTTACGATCAAGTTTATCTATTAGAAATATTTGAATCTCCTCTGAATTCTTTTATGTGTGATTAAGTTATCTTTGCAAGTCTCTTCGAATTATCAGTTTGGTTTGGCCTACTAGATTGACCTTTCTTGCAATGGGAGAAGTGCTTAGCTTTGGGTTCAATCTTGCGGTGTCCTTTCCCGGTGACAGAAGGGGCAGCAAGGCACGTATTGTATTGTTGCCATCGAGGATAAAAAGATGGGGTTTATATCATACTGCATGAGTTTATCCCTCTACATCATGTCATCTTTCTTAATGCGTTACTCTGTTCTTCAGGAACTTAATACTCTAGATGCATGATGGATAGCGGTCGATGTGTGGAGTAATAGTAGTAGATGCAGAATCGTTTCGGTCTACTTGTCACGGACGTGATGCCTATATACACGATCATGCCTAGATATTCTCATAACTATGATCAATTCTATCAATTGCTCGACAATAATTTGTTCACCCACCGTAATACTTATGCTATCTCGAGAGAAGACACTAGTGAAACCTATGGCCCCCGGGTCTATCTTTTATCATATAAGCTTTCAATCTACTTTTATTTGCATCTTTTACTTTTCCAATCTATATCATAAAAATATCAAAAATATTATCTTATCATATTATCTCTATCAGATCTCACTTTCGCAAGTGG
>NC_053041.3:79909293-79926793 GCF_002575655.3 Aegilops tauschii subsp. strangulata
TCGCCGGTAAGCCGGCTCTTTGTGTCTAGCCTTAGAGATTGTTTCTTGTTGCTTGTCCCTCTTTGCGGAGCCCTGCCCCTCCTTATATAAGTTAGAGGGGCGGGCTACATGTGGAGTCCTAGTAGGACTAGGACTAGTCTATCTTCTCTTACAAGTTAATTACAAGTCCGGGTCTTGTTTCCTTGTAAAGGAAATATTCGTCATCCCCTTCCTCTTAATCCGGCCCATCATAACATGAGCCGGCCTTCTGGGCTTTGAGCCTTGTTGTCCATCTGACCCGCCCGCCGGGTTACTAATGAGTCGCCAAGATCGGGCAGGTTATCTGTGAATCGCCAAGCTCCGGGCGGGCCACGAGTGAGTCGCCAATTCCGGCCGGGTCATACCGCGGGATATATCCCCGACATTAGCCCCCAGTTTAATTTGGATTTATCCATGTTAAACTGATCCTGTAAAATAAACACAAGAACAAACTTGATAGGTTGTGCTCCGGGTTAAATTTTGTAAGCCGGCACCTGATCATCTTTAAATCCTTGTGATTTCTTTCTTGATACATGCCCATGAACTCATAGAAAATCTCCTTTAGTAGATATGTTCAAACTTTGTGAATGCAAAAAATCCAGATACTTCTTTTGAGAAATCCGGGTCAATAGGCCAGCTTCAGAGTCAATTTGCTGGCATTGGTCTCTTGTAGAGAAATATTGTAAGAAACAATCCACTTGAATCGGCTTTCAATGCTCTGACTTGACAAAAATATTGGTCTTCAAATATTCAACTTATATTCATCCGGCTTAAAGATATAAAACTTGCCGGTTTATGAGTACCAAAATTGCCGGGTTATAAATAGATGATGGCAAGTCATAATTGTCGCCGACGCCGGTTTATGATTGTTAATGACGCCGGTTTACAGACACAGGGTCATAATGATTGGTGACACCGGATCAATCTGGTTTTGCTCAAAACAGAGAAATTGAAGATATTTCTTTGATAATAATATAATACCTGTAGCCCCCAAGTCTTGAGCAGAACAAAGCGATGGCTTAAGACTTGCTTCAATATGAATACTGCCACTTTGAAGAAATCCATGTTGTTCATCCCAATCACTAGTAAAAACTGAATATTCCATATTATGTAGCCCCCAAGTGCCGGGTTGTCATGCTTGCAGCAACCTGGGACTTGTAATTGCCTGATTCTCAAAAACTTCAACTAGTGTAGCCCCCAAGGGCCGGGTCATTATGCAATAATGAGCAGGGACTTTATAAATATGATCATGTAAATTTGAACAGCAATGTGTAGCCCCCAAGGGCCGGCTTAGTAAGATAATACTGAGCTAGGACTTTTCATTGAAAATAATCATATGATGTAACCCTCACCATGGGGCTTGAACCCACGTCCACAAGGTTAAGAGCTTTGTGCTTTACCAACTAAACAGTGGATCCTTCAATATAATGGATTGAGACTTATGTACCTTGAATTGTTGACAGGAGCAATTGGTAGCCCCCAAGGGCCGGTTTATCATAATATGATGAGTCGGGTCTTCAACAAGGCCAATAAAAAGTAATCTTGCATTAGCCCCCAAGTGCCATGGTGCATGCTGGCAGTGACATGGGACTTGCACATTTGATGTAATCTCAATTTGAATAATGTAGCCCCCAAGTGCCGGGTTGTAAGCCTGCAGCGACTCAGGACTATTCCTTCCATTGTAGAATAAATCATATCCATTGATAAAATAATAGCCATTGCGCTGAAGCGACTTTGAAAACCTCAATCATAATATTAGTTTCTGATAACCATAATCAAAATCCAGCCATGTTGGCTATTAAAGATCTGACTAACCCGGTTTGAAAACCTCAATCATTGAAATCATAATGAAAATCCAGCCAAGTTTGGCTATTTAAAGATTCCAAATACCTTATCTGTTGACAAGTAAATCCGGAGTTTAAATACCCGGCGACTCTTGGTCGATGGCGATTTATTACGCCTCCATTGTAAGCCGGAAATTTTATAACCCGGCGGCTTATAGCCTTTGAGAAAACCAAGAATTGACAACCCTTTTGAGACACCAATTTCAATCTTTGATGATGGGCTTGAACTTAATCATTTATGTAAGTCATAGCCCTGTAAATCCTGCACAGAGTTCAAACAACATATGCCCTGGCGACTTAACGTTAAAAGCCAGGGCGGGTAACCACCCAAATGTAGTCTTATCCTGCACACAAGTAGATCACAAGATCCCTTGGCGGTTTACCGCAGGGCGGGTCATAATATCTCACATATAACCACTGTGATATTGAATTTGTACTGCCGGTTTACATGACCTGTGCAGTAAGGGTGATAACCCGATCCCTAGAAGCCAATGCTTCCACATAGATGATGATTGTCATAAGCTGGCGATTTATCATCGAAAATCAAGCCGGGTTAAATAGCAACCACTCATATACACTTCAGATATGAAAAAAAAGAGCTTCAAATAAAATCCAAAAATTGTTTGCAAAAAGAGACTTCAAAAAATTTTGAGGCTTCTGATTCGAATACGATCAGAAAACCATCCCAAAGGGGTTAAGCTAAGATTCGAATACGATCATATAGCCCCGAGTGGCTTTGGCGTTGCCGATCAAGAGGGTACCGACAGCTATGTTCTCTTTGGTTCGAATACGACCCATGTTTGAACAGGAAGCCCCCAAATGACCTTGAGAGTTGTTTAACGATGCTGATTCGAATACGATCCACGTCGGTTCCCAAAGGGGGTTGAGCTATGGTTCAAATATGACCAAGAAACTACCCAATGAGCTCGGCAGTGTGCCGATCAAAAGGGTATCGACAGCTATGTTCTCTTTGGTTCGAATACGACCTATGTTTGAACAGGAAGCCCCCTGGTGATCATGAGAATATTTAACGACTTTGATTCGAATACGATCGGGGTCACACCAAAAGGGTTAAGCTAAATTCGAATACGATCAGCTCCCAATGGTCATTAAAGCAGGGTACCTATATTTGAGTTGTGTTTTGTAACAGACTCTTTAGTCCCTTTAATTTTTCCTGAGAACACGAACTTTGCGAGGAATAAATTCTTTTTTGAACCGGAAATTCTTAAACCGGATATTGAGAGTTTCAAAGTTTTGTAATAGACAAATTTACCTTGAACCGGATTTTGAACCGGATTGAGAGCTTCAAAGCTTTGTGGCAGATAAATTTCTCTTGAACCGGATTTTAAACCGGAATCTTTATTTTGAACCGGAAATTTTCTGACGGCTTTTAAATTTTCATTAATATGGTAGCAGCCTCCGGAACCGGGTTATCATTCTCCAACGATCCGGGGTTCCCGAGTCATGTCACTGTAGCCCCCGAGTCTCAAGATGACTCGAGGAGTTGGCTTGAGATTCTCCATATTTAACCGTGATATAAACCGGCATAACCTGTATATCATTGGTGTTGATAGCACGATGTGTATCCACAGAAGGTTGAGGTGACTGCGGCGGGTTATAAATAATCCCGTATGCGCCGTGTCAGCAACTCGGCCAATGGTTCCTTCCAACTGGCTGTTTGAAGTTTAACCAAACTGTAGTGACGGCGACTCGTGCACCTGCCCATTGAACCATCCAGTGCAGACGACGGCTGATAATATATGATAATTTGCCTCCAGTTTGTTGGAAGAAAACCGGGCTTCCCAAGTAGTGACTTGCTCATAATCAATAAACAACTCATCCAGCCAAGTGTGGCCTGGTGTGTTGATGTAGATCAGGCCGCGAGAGACGGACGGTAAAGACGATCGTAACATCAGAGGCGGCACAGACAGATGAGTCGGCCGTGGCATTATAAACCGGTGCGGACGGGTGAGTTGTCCTCCTTGTTGTAAGCTGGCGTGGTCGCGAGAGACGGCCACGGCATGGTAAGCCGGCGCGGTCGCGAGAGACGGCCACGGCGTTGTAAGCCGGTGCGAGGGTCCGTTGAATAACGAAGACCACCTGCGCCAAAAGATGTTGGCGTGCCTCCATCTCCGCAGTATAATATCACTTTTTGTCATAAATAATTGCCCTGTATAAGCAATATTGCAGACCAAGGCAAACATAAACTATTCTTTGACAAAAATAATATGTACTAAAAATATATTTTAGATGGATATCACATGATGTGTTTCGGCCGAAAATAATCCGCCATGAAGTTGATGATCACTAAGTGAAACTGAAACCTTTCACGGGTGAATCGGCCGTGGGAGCAGACAGATAAACCGGCCACGGTGTTTGTGAGCCGGTGCGGACGAGCAAGTTGTCCTCCGCGTTGTAAGCCGGCGCGGACGCGTGAACCGGCCGCGAGGGCTGACGGGCGATTCGTCCGTGGTGTTGTAAGGCGGTGCGGACGGGCGAGTCGGCCGGCGCGTTGATGTAAACCGGACCGCGATACGCGTGTCCGTGAAGCTGCGCGGCACAGCCGAACATGCCTCCGCGGTATAATACCACCCCTTTTTCTTTTAATAGTCGTCCTGCATAAAAATATTACAGGCCAGAGTAACTGTTGTCGGATGAATTAACATGTACTTATAAAATACATTGGAGGGATAACACCTGATTCGCCCGGACAACAGATGCGTCGACCGTGGTATTGTAAGCCGGTGTGACGGGGAGAATCGGCATCGGTGTTGGAAACCGGCACGGACGGGCAAGTCGGCCGTATGTTGATGTAGACCGGACTATGGGGGACGGCGGCTTACACGCGTGTCCGTGAAGTTGCACGACACAGACGAACGCCAATAAAAATGATGCTGGCGCATGCTCATGAATAATTTACCTTTCGTCAAACACCAGCCCCGATAATTTTGTCTGGTAGCCTGGCACCCCTTTTTTTTAGCAGCCTTGAAAAGATGTGACGGGCATATACCCCTGCTCTGTAATAGTAGTAGCTAGTCCTACTAGCGCCCCCATGGGTTTTTTTTCACGTGATGTACTCAAGTAGTACTTTCCAAAATCACGTATACTAGTAGCACTCCAACCTGGCAGACCGCATCTTTCCTTCTGATTTTTTTTTGTATCCTTTTTTTATTTCCATGCCCATGATACTAGTAGTACTTTGGAACGGTTAGCAGAGATCTGTTTTCTCGGCGGAGACTTGCCATTGGACCGATTCCACGGCGTACGGCATACCACTTAACCAAAGAAAAAGAAATTCCTCTGAACCCCTGTCCATCTCGGCAATACGCTGTAGCAGTGGTGGAAATTGATCCGTGTCCCTCTTTTTTTTCCTTTGATTTGACCCGGTCTGTACGTAGCAAACTATGGATGACTCCTTTTGGGAGAACCTTCTTGATCTGACATGTACCAGTACTAGCAACAATTCAGGTTGTGTGTACTTATCCATAGATGGTAAGATGTGGCTGTATTTTCTTGACTGTCCACGCACGGCTACAGCGAACTCTGCCTCCGACCCGGAAAACGAGTCTCCTTTGGTAGATTTCTGCAACGGTGCCAAGGCGAATCTTCCTGTCGGTCTCGGCGACTTTTGTAGAACACCGTGGAGGAAATTGATCCAGATGAATCCCCTCGTCAGGTGCGGCCACGCGCGCAACCCTAAATTCTCTTATCGGCTGTGTCCGAGGCTGTCTGTCCACGGCTGTCTACTGCCGGGTTATCCTGCAGGCTGTCCGTCCCGGCGCTTTCTCATCCGATAATCGCGAGCTTCTCGATTCCTGGAAAAGATCCCTCCAAGAACTCAACACCACCGTGCGCGAAGCCCCACGGTGGGCGCCAACTGTCGTGGAATTGTCACGGCAGATGTCTTTAGTGTCAGGACTTAGTCGCGAGGCCAGCGCATCTATGTGGTAGCTTGAGAGGGGTTGATTGGGATGAGAGACGCAGGGCGGTTCAACGCACAAGACAAGGGTTTAGACAGCTTCGGGCCCCGGGAAACATCATCCGGTAATAGCCCTACATGCTGTTTGAGGCTAGGTCTCATTATGCTCGTGAGAGGGTCGCCGGTAAGCCGGCTCTTTGTGTCTAGCCTTAGAGATTGTTTCTTGTTGCTTGTCCCTCTTTGGGGAGCCCTGCCCCTCCTTATATAAGTTAGAGGGGCGGGTTACATGTGGAGTCCTAGTAGGACTAGGACTAGTCTATCTTCTCTTACAAGTTAATTACAAGTCCGGGTCTTGTTTCCTTGTAAAGGAAATATTCGTCATCCCCTTCCTCTTAATCCGGCCCATCATAACATGAGCCGGCCTTCTGGGCTTTGAGCCTTGTTGTCCATATGACCCGCCCGCCGGGTTACTAATGAGTCGCCAAGATCGGGCAGGTTATCTGTGAATCGCCAAGCTCCGGGCGGGCCACGAGTGAGTCGCCAATTCCGGCCGGGTCATACCGCGGGATATATCCCCGACAAGCCCCTTTAAGTTCTCGGCCTTTATCAATGCCTTGTTATTTTTATGCCACACCTCGGGTTTGAAGTTGTTCCCGGGCGGCAGTGTACTCTTGCGTCCGAGCTCCAACGCCAAACTGCATTCGAGGTGTCCTTTGCAGCCGAGCACCAACGCCGGACTGCTTCCGAGCTCCAACGCCGGAATGTATCCAGGATCCAACGCCGGACTGTGTCCAAGCTCCAACGTCGTACTATATCCGAGCTCCAACGCCGGATTATATCCGAGGTGTCATAGATCACCTTGGTTGAAAAAATTTGAAAGAGTTTAGCTAAGCTTAATACCGGAAATGCCCTCTATGGAGCCAGCCACTGGCGCCCGAGCTTTATGCCGGACTGCTTCCGAGGTGGTGCACCACCTTGGCCACGGGCTGATTTTTATGAATTTAATTCCGAATTGTGCAATGTAATCTCTGACGAGATGTATAGCTAGTAGCCCTCAAGGTGCATGTTGGCCTAATATCCGGGATGAACCGGAAGGATAAAATCAAACCGCTGACCCCAGTAGCCCCTGAGACTCAGGTCGATTCGTGAAATCGGCCTAAGGATCAATTCCCAGCTCGGCAGCATACTTAGGAATAGAAACACGGTGTGATACATTAGGGAAAATAGTGATCGGCGAACAGGCCCTTGATAGAGGGTCTTGAGATGTCATCGTAATATGTTAGCTTGATGCCGGATAGGTGCAGATGGTACCTATTATTGTCCGAAGACGCGCTTGCGCATAGTTCGGTCAAGCCGAACATTGAGCACTGCAAATTTTCTGCATTGAATAGGCAATGCAATAGCCCCCGAGACACAGCTGGTCGGGTGGCAACACCAGATCAGGGGATCGACGTACCCCTTTAATATTTGTAAATGATAAGCAGAAGCCCAGTAGGCACCGAGCCTTAATGTGGGCACGGGTAGCCGAATTAAGGATCGATATCCAGAGTAAAATCACAAAGTATGTGTAATGATTCTATGTATCCAAGTACTCTACATCATTAATGCTTAGATCCGCATTGTAAAAAACTTTGTTGACCGACCATCGGCTTCCACCTCCTTGGCCAGCAGCCGAGGAGTGTTTGTCCTACTTTATAAAGCCTTTATGAGGGCAAAGACGTACGGCAAACAAGGCAATCTGGCCATACGGCTTTATAAACAAAGGTACGCAGAGAGATATGTTATATTGCTTTTTAACGTAAGAAACATCTTCCAAAGAAAATAGTCCCACTATCGGTTCCTTTCTTTGGGTTGTCATGCTAAGCATGATCATGAAACCTCAGCTCCGATCAATGTGGGAGGAAAATATTGAGGATTTAGTTCGGGAAAAGATCCCGAACTCTATGGTATTAATGAACCAAAATTTTTACTTCCGTCATTGCCGACCAATGTGATCCTTTAAGATTGCTAGCTTTCGGCTTCACCCAGTCTGAGGTACTAACTCGGATGACCCAGTAGTAACAATCACAGAGGTGCTCCCTTTACCGCCTAGCCGAACAATCGGGAATGTAGGGGTAAGCACAGGAGCCAGGCAACCCAGCTTGGCCAAAATCTTAAGTCAAATTGATGCATATTTATGGCTTTATAACGATAAGTATGGAAGGCAACGCTTGTATAATGAATACAAATGCTGATGATATATACTTATTTTGACTTCATTGCGACTATTTATCAGTTGAAAGTGTCCCATCGTCGGCTTCTACCCCTTTGTAGATACTACGCATGGTGTTTTTGCAATAACCAGACAACCCTTAGCCGACGTCTCGGTGCCCAGAGGCGGTTGTGTTAGCGGAAACGAGGCAATCAGATATCTTTGGCTTTATAACTTTCACTTAGTCATAGGAGCTTTAAACTGGGGAAGCTAGCTACAAGCCCCCGGTTAGTGTTCGGCGACAGCTGAGGTCAAGCCGTAAACACTTCGGCCAATGTTATGAACGGCCCATCATTTAACACGGTTATCGGATCGCTGACCAGTTTGCGCTTATTGTGACAGTCAGTTTTTGGCTTTCTCCACTAAGGTGCTTAACCATGTGAGCTGGAAGCACAATCGCAGTGGTTCTCCCGTTGCACACCTAGCCGAACAAAGCGGAACATAGGAGTCAAGCACAGGAGCCGGGCAGCCCAACTATTGACCGAAGACACAATTCGAGACCGATGCATATATAGCAATATCCGAGAATGTTTTTGCCGAATCTGTAATGATGTCCGGCATTGCACTGCGAGACTTATGTTGGAAACACACAAATAGTTTAAATGTGCCAAAAGCTTGGACAACCAAAAAACGTCAATTAAAACATGACGTCCGAAAAAGATCAAGTGTTCGGTGCCAATCCGAGAATTCGAAAAAAATTGTGCTTCTGTCGTGCTTTAACATGACAAATCCGATCTCAAGACTTCGGGTCAAAAAAGGAGCGGTAGAAAAAGACTTTGCAACGACCAAGAAGAAAACACATTTACTATAAAACAACTCATATAAATTGAAGAGCCCCCAAGTGACTTGGGTAAAAGAATTTTATGTATAATGATTGTATGTATCGAAGTACTTATATCATATACGTGTGTTCACCCGAACTTTATACGTGTCTTAACCGACCGTCGGCTTCTCCCTCTTCGGTCAAGGACCAAAAAGTGTTATGTACTCCACCTGTCGAGAATATCGACGGTGTTTCCGATAACCTGGCAACAGGCCATAAGGCTGTAATAGACAAAGCGCGCTCAGGGAACTTATGCCATACTGGACAAAGTGTAAGAAACATCTTCGAAGAAAATAGTACCCCCACCGATACCTTTCTTCGGTTGCTCATTATTACTATGAGACTTGTGCAATAGATTTTTTGTACTCATGAGTTCCGTTGTGTGCCGACCATTATTGAAAATAGTAAGAGCGCTAGCTTTCGGCGTCACCCAGTCTGATGTCCGGCACAGATGACCCAATCGTGACAATCGCAGTTGTGCTCCCTTTACTCCCTAGCCGAACAATCGGGAACGTAGAGGTAAACACAGGAGCAAGGCAACCCAGCTTGCAAATCGCTTAGGTCAATATGGTGCATATTGTGGCGTAATACACGAACAAGGAACGAAGCCGTACAAGTATAATCATATGCAAGAGGAAAATCTCATCAAGGGAGCCCCCAAATAAAAAGGGGATTTGAGTATGTGTGTCACAAACAAAGTTATGACAAGGAATTTTATCACAAACAACTTTTTTCAAAAAAGTATAATGCTTGGTCGAACCGAACGTAGGTTAAAAATTTAAAGCTTTGAGCATGAAAGCGACTTAGCTGGTTAATGCGTTCGGCATTGATGACATGGTCCGAGCTTGATGCGGTACAAGGTTCCATCCCCCAAGCCAGTCCCGAGGTGGCGGAGCGAAGAGCTCGGCACTCCGAAGTGGTTACATAGCACGGCCAATGTAGGCCGGCAGTGTGACGTCGAAGAGACCATGTGACGCAGTCAAAGTCCATTACCTGCACATGTAAAATAGTGCAGGCCAACAATAATAATATAAATATATAAAAATCCTTGCATTATTAATTTACGCAAAATAAAATGGATGTGGCCTGGCACCAAAGCCAATGTCGATGCAGGGCATCGGCGTGACACAGTGAAGGCGTGACAAAGCTTGAGTTTGCAGGGCGGTCCGGGTTCCGGATGCGGCGTTCGCCGAACTATATACGGAAACCGACCGAACCACCACGCGACCGTCGTTAATGTGGCCATCATTTGACATACCTGTGTACAGATGATGGAACAAACCAGAATAATAATTCTTCGGAAAAGTAAACCCAAGCAAGAAGAAATTACTAGGATTAATAGCACCTGGTTTATCTGTTGTAGCAGTCCGAAGAAAAGCGACTCCCAAAATTGGGAATCGATCCGCATACCCATTGCCTGATGAGCGATAAAGCGACGGCATGGGGAAGCCCTCGGTCCAGCTAACGTGACGAAGCTGGTCGGCTGGTGACGCCGAAGTCACCGGAGTATGTTGGCGAAGAAATAGCCAAGTCCCCAGTCTAGCCGACGTGACGGAGCAGGTCGGTGAGGAGTCGTTGCAGCCGCCATGTCAGCCGAGGTGTTGAGGTATTTCGGCGTGATGGACATCGGCTCGAAGAAGCAACAGTGCGGCCATGCTGACGCAGGCCGTAACTTATGACGCGGCCAATGCTGGTTTGATGAAGTGACCATGCGGCGATGCCGGTGTGCCCGCTCCGTGTAATCTGCGGGGCGGCGATGTTGGTGATGATTTACCTTTGGCGATTCCGAACTCTTGCTCGGCTCGCCGAGGTGAGGATTCGAAGAAGTTGAGGTCGGCTCAAAAAGCGACGACATGTCTAGCGCAGGTCGGCAGCGTGGAGCTATATTGCCGGACTAGTTTGACACCAGCGTGATGGCGAAGATTACCTCAGAGGAGGCTTAAAATTTTATGGGCACGTGTTAAGAACAACGCGCAATACCTTAGAATAAAATTCCTTTGAAAAGGTTGTCCAATATCACGTTCATAGAGAAACATGTATTCGGATCGGATCCGTATTCGCGCAGAAAACAGATCTGAAAAGTGATGCACTAATCGGAAGGTTCCCGGAGTTTGGACGGTCGGATCGAGCTGAAATTTTGAGGGGTGGTAGATATGGGAATTCCGCAGCGAATGAACGGTTGGATATTCCAAGGGACCTCCGAGCTGGGCTCCGGAGACCACGCCCTAAACTCGATTCCCGTCTGGATTTGACAGGGCTCCGGTATATCATACATTGTCAGAGATTCCTCCATCGGAACTCGACGAAATTTTCCAGGGTTGTTGTAGACTCAATTCCGCACAATTCCACCGAAGTGATCGTTAAAACGACACTCGAGGAGGCGGTGGCAGCGGATACGAGTTTGCTGTCCAAAAAAACAGCACGGTCACCCAAGCGCAATGTTGACATTGAGCCCCCGAACTCCATGGATGATTCCTCCATGATCTTGATAGAGATCGGAGTTGGTGTTGATGAAGGCCCTCGTCCAAACATGACAATCCGAGGCAGGGCACAGTCCTCGGTCAAGCCAAGTTGACCAGTCGAGCCGGTGACAAAGATGTCGACGTCACAGTTAATCTGCAGACGAGCCATCGATACTTTTGCCGATCACACAACAGAACTCTCAATGAAAGCACCAATGTCGGTGTCTAAACTGGTGGATCTCGGGTAGGGGGTCCCAAGCTGTGTGTCATGGATCGATGGGTAACAGGAGGCGGGGGACACAATGTTTACCCAGGTTTGGGCCCTCTCGATGGAGGTAATACCCTACTTCCTGCTTGATTGATCTTGATGATATGAGTATTACAAGAGTTGATCTACCACGAGATCGTAGAGGCTAAACCCTAGAAGCTAGCCTATGATTATGATTGTTGTATATATCTATCGACTAGCCTAGCCTCAGTTTATATAATGCACCAGAGGCCTAGGATGACAAGAGTCCTAGCCGAATACGCCGGTGGGGAGGAGTCGTTGTCTTTATCACCAAGTCTTGCGGAATCTTCCTTGTATGCGGCAACTATCCGAACTGGCCCATGAGTATACGGCCATGGGGGTCCTCGGCCCAATCTAACTGATCGGGGGACGACGTGGTGAGTACCCCCTAGTCCAGGACACCGTCACCTAGGGTCCCCGGCCTTTGGCCGCCGGCGCGGTCGACAACTGTCCACACCCCGAGCCGAGCGGCGGACCAGCAAGAGCCGTTCCGCATACGGCCGGGGCGCATCGCCGGCCCCCATCCGCTTCCCTCCTGGCAATTTCAAGCACTCTTTGACTCTCTTTTCAAAGTCCTTTTCATCTTTCCCTCGCGGTACTTGTTCGCTATCGGTCTCTCGCCTGTATTTAGCCTTGGACGGAGTCTACCGCCTGATTTGGGCTGCATTCCCAAACAACCCGACTCGTTGACGGCGCCTCGTGGGGCGATAGGGTCCGGGCCGGACGGGGCTCTCACCCTCCGAGGCGCCCCTTTCCAGGGGACTTGGGCCCGGTTCGTCGCTGAGGACGCCTCTCCATACTACAATTCGGACGGCAAAGTCGCACGATTCTCAAGCTGGGCTGCTCCCGGTTGCTCGCCATTACTTGGGGAATCCTTCTAAGTTTCTTCTCCTTCGCTTATTTATATGCTTAAACTCAGCGGGTAGTCCCGCCTGACCTGGGGTCGCGGTCGAAGCGACGTGCGCTTCGTTTGCAGGGTTGTTCTGAGGCCATAATGCCGGCTGCGCGTCGGATGCACTGCGTTGATAAAGCGAGGACGCCCACCATGCGCTGTGTCCGGCGCGGTACACCGGCAGCCCGATCTTCAGTCCACTGCCCCTTGCGAGACGAGGGACCAGATGCCGCATCTCGATTCCCGATGAGGGTGGTTGGTAGCGTGTTTTGGCGTGACGCCCAGGCAGGCGTTCCCTCGGCCGAGTGGCCTCGGGCGCAACTTGCGTTCAAAGACTCGATGGTTCGCGGGATTCTACAATTCACACCAGCTATCGCATTTCGCTACATTCTTCATCGATGCAAGAGCCGAGATATTCGTTGCCAAGAGTCGTGTGGATTAAATAGCTTTGCAACACAAGGGACGGCTAGCAAGCTAGCCATGCCCCCGGGTTTGGCACAGTGTTCCTTGACGCCTTCGGTGTCGTGGGTTCTTTTACCCCGAGCCCCCACCCGCTCCGAGGAGGGGAGGTGGTCGAGGCATTGGCCAAGCGACGGATGGTGCCGTCGCCGACGGATTGGATGACGCGTGCGCGTTCTATTTTGGTCAGGGTCACAACAATGATCCTTCCGCAGGTTCACCTACGGAAACCTTGTTACGACTTCTCCTTCCTCTAAATGATAAGGTTCAATGGACTTCTCACGATGTCGGGGGCGGCGAACCACCCCCGTCGCCGCGATCCGAACACTTCACCGGACCAGTAAATCGGTAGGAGCGACGGGCAGTGTGTACAAAGGGCAGAGACGTAGTCAACGCGAGCTGATGACTCGCGCTTACTAGGCATTCCTCATTGAAGACCAACAATTGCAATGATCTATCCCCATCACGATGAAATTTCCCAAGATTACCCGGGCCTGTCGGCCAAGGCTATATACTCGTTGAATACATTAGTGTAGCGCGCGTGCCACCCAGAACATCTAAGGCCCTTCCGTCAATTCCTTTAAGTTTTAGCCTTGTGACCATACTCCCCCCGGAACCCAAAGACTTTGATTTCTCATAAGGTGTCGGCAGAGTCCTATAAGCAACATCCGCCGATCCCTGGTCGGCATCGTTTATGGTTGAGACTAGGATGGTATCTGATCGTCTTCGAACCCCAACTTTCGTTCTTGATTAATGAAAACATCCTTGGCAAATGCTTTTGCAGTTGTTCGTCTTTCATAAATCCAAGAATTTCACCTCTGACTATGAAATACGAATGCCCCCGACTGTCCCTATTAATCATTACTCCGATCCCGAAGGCCAACACAATAGGACCGGAATCCTATGATGTTATCCCATGCTAATGTATCCAGAGCGATGGCTTGCTTTGAGAACTCTAATTTCTTCAAAGTAACGATTCCGGAAACACGACCCGGCCAATTAAAGCTAGGAGCGCGATGCCGGCCGAAGGGTCGAGTAGGTCGGTGCTCGCGGTGAGGCGGACCGGCCGACCCGGCCCAAGGTCCAACTACGAGCTTTTTAACTTCAACAACTTAAATATACACTATTGGAGCTGGAATTACTACGGCTGCGGGCACTAAACTTGCCCTCCAATGGATCCTCGTTAAGGGATTGAGATTGTACTCATTCCAATTACCAGACACTAATGCGCCCGGTATTGTTATTTATTGTCACTACCTCCCCTTGTCAGTATTGGGTAATTTGCGCGCCTGCTGCCTTCCTTGGATGTGGTAGCCGTTTCTCAGGCTCCCTCTCCGGAATCGAACCCTAATTCTCCGTCACCCGTCACCACCACGGTAGGCCCCTATCCTACCATCGAAAGTTGATAGGGCAGAAATTTGAATGATGCATCGCCGGCACGAAGGTCGTGCGATCCGTCGAGTTATCATGAATCATCGGATTAGCGAGCAGAGCCCGCGTCAGCCTTTTATCTAATAAATGCGCCCCTCGCAGAAGTCGGGGTTTGTTGCACGTATTAGCTCTAGAATTACTATGGTTATCCGAGTAACACGTACCATCAAACAAACTATAACTGATTTAATGAGCCATTCGCAGTTTCACAGTTCAAATTGGTTCATACTTGCACATGCATGGCTTAATCTTTGAGACAAGCATATGACTACTGGCAGGATCAACCAGGTAGCACGTCCTTGGTGACGCCCAGCACGACCATCGTCCTGCGCTTCCACTTTCACGGAAACTCAGAGGCAACAGCCGGGCCGGATGTCGCTCTTGAGTGGCATAGCACATCCTCCTTGAGGATCGACGCAGAGAGTCACATATCCTACCACGTAACTGTGGAGAGGTAGAGACAACTCCTGTTCCGGTTGTTAACAATTCAGAGAGCTTCGGGTCGGGTCGAGGCAACCGAACAGGCCACGACCCTTTATCCTCAGCAGTACCCGAGACCAAAAGCAGGAGCGAGGTTGCCTTGATAGCAGCGGGCACGTAACGTGCCAGCGCCACGAGGCAACGCCGCAAGCGCTATTTGGACGCAGCGGCACAACCAAAGGGCGTCCGCCGCGAGGCAACAGTTATCCGAAGCACCACTTCCCGTAGGTCGGGTACTAGCACGCAAGCACTCTTAACCCAGCGATTCGAAGCCATACGAGGGACGGGACATGGCGCCGGTAGTCGGCCGCAGTACAACAGGGGATCTACCGGCAGACACGGGTCCAAAGCTACTCATGCGCTTAGTAGCCAACAAGCGGTCAAACCAACCAAGCCTTCGCCCGTGCAGAGCACGGGAGGATCACTTGCACGAAGGCGTCCTGCAAGGCCAAATCACGCGTGTGTCACACCCGCAGCAATAAAGTTACGGATGCAACGATTTCCCGAAGGCAACTTAATCGGGACGTCGGTGCAACGTTGTCCGACGGTCTTATCATGCACGAAACAGGCTACTTTCCTGTTTCCCGAGCCGCATTCGGCTGTTGGGTCAGAATTTCACTTGAGACGTACAGGGGACCGGGACAGCGATGACGTTGCCCCCGGAGGGCAACGGTTTTCCGGAGGTGACATTCGAGGGACACCGTTGCGACTGTTTACCGTCGGTCGGATCATGTACGTAACGGGGTACTTTCCTATTTCCCGAGCCACGTTCGGCTGTAGGGTCAGGATTTCTCACGAGACGTACACGGGACCGGGCCAGCACCTTCGTGATGGCATAACGACGGGACATCCGAGGCAACGTTGGGAAAGGATGGGCGTACGAGAAAACGGGTTTTTTTCCTAAGAAAAACCACCCGTGTTCCGTACGCCCACCAGGAAGGACCCCTCCTCCCTACTATACCTGAGGGTTTTAGCCCCCATTGGGACCCCTGCCCTTCAGTTTGTGAAGGAGGGGTACACTGTTTTGAAACGCTGCCGTGGCAGCGTTTTTCTGCCACGAGACATGTTTTCGCTGCCATGGCACCGTTTCTTGACCATCATTAGCTAGTTTTGACCCGGTTTCCATGGCGTATGGGCCTTTTTTCTCCCGGACCTCTCGTACCGTTCACGTGTCCATGTACGTGCCTGTGCCTCGTATGAGGTTTTGCCCAGTTTTCCATGGCGCGCGTCCGGTTCCGTCCACGACGGGCGTCGGCCAGTTTTTTCCCGTGTCCACGTACAGCCCGTTCACGGGTCCGTGTACGTGTGTGTGCCTCATATGTGGTTTTGTCATGTTTTCCATTGCGCGCGTCCGGTTCCGACCATGACGGGCGTCGGCCGCTTTTTTCCCATGTCCACGTACCACCCGTTCACAAGTCCGTGTAAGGGCCCTTGTACGTGTGTGTGCCTCATACGTGGTTTTGCCCAGTTTTCCATGGCGCACATCCCATTCCGTCCACGACGGGTGTCGGCCCCTTTTTCCCCGTGTCCACGTACAGCCCGTTCACGAGTCCGTGTAAGGGTCCGTGTACGTGTGTGTGCCTCGTATGTGGATTTGCCCAGTTTTCCATGGCGCGCGTCCGGTTCCGTCCACGACGGGCGTCGGCCACTTTTTTCTCGTGTCCACGTACCGCCCGTTCACGGGTCCGTGTAACGGTCCGTGTACGTGTGTGTGCCTCGTACGTGGTTTTGCCCTGTTTTCCATGGCGCGCATCCCGTTCCGTCCACGACGAGCGTTGGCTGCTTCTTTTCCCGTGTACACGTACAGCCTGTTCACGGGTCCGTGTAAGAGTCTGTGTACGTGTGTGTGCCTCGTACGTGGTTCTGCCCAGTTTTCCATGGCGCGCGTCCGGTTCCGTCCGCGACGGGCGTCGGCCACTTTTCTCCCGTGTCCACATACCGCCCGTTCACGGGTCCGTGTAATGGTCCGTGTATGTGTGTGTGCGAATTACATTGTTTTGCCCTGTTTTCCATGGCGCGCGTCTGGTTCCGTCCACGACGGGCGTCGGTCGCTTTTTTCCCGTGTCCACGTACAGCCCGTTCACGGGTTCGTGTAAGGGTTCGTGCACGTGTGTGTGCCTCGTACGTGGTTTTGCCCAGTTTTCCATGGCGCACGTACTGTTCCGTCCACGACGGGTGTCGGCCCCTTTTTCCCCGTGTCCATGTACAGCCCGTTCACGGGTCCGTGTAAGGGTCCGTGTACGTGTGTGTGCCTCGTACGTGGTTTTGCCCAGTTTTCCATGGCGCGCGTCCGGTTCCGTCCACGACGGGCGTCGGCCACTTTTTTCCCATGTCCACGTACCGCCCGTTCAGGGGTCCGTGTAACGGTCCGTGTACGTGTGTGTGCCTCGTACGTGGTTTTGCCCTTTTTTCCATGGCGCGCGTCCCGTTCCGTCCACGACGGGCGTCGGCCTCTTTTTTTCCCGTGTCCACGTACAGCCCGTTCACGGGTCCGTGTAAGGGTCTGTGTACGTGTGTGTGCCTCGTACGTGGTTTTGCCCAGTTTTCCATGGCGCGCGTCTGGTTCCGTCCACGACGGGCATCGGCCACTTTTCTCCCGTGTCCACGTACCGCCCGTTAACGGGTCCGTGTA
>NC_053041.3:79931793-79956793 GCF_002575655.3 Aegilops tauschii subsp. strangulata
AGATGGTGGAGGGGTGCCCGTGGAGGGGTGGTTGAACAGTAGCCGGTGGAGTAGCGCGCGGTGGAGGCTGGATGAACAGGAGCCCGTGGAGGCTGGAGGAGGTCGACGGTAGCCCGTGGAGGCTGGAGGAGGTCGACGGTGGAGATGAACAGTATCCCGTGGAGTCCTGTTTTGCAGTACGCCACACCCCTCCCGATGAACACGACCCCCATTTCGACCGTAGAGCTCCAACACAAGTCCGTTTCGTCCGTTTTGCGGTACGCCACACCCCTCCCGATCAACAGGACCCCCGTTTCGACCGTAGGAGGTCCGTTTCCTCCGTTTTGCGGTACGCCACACCCCTCCCGATCAACAGGACCCCGTTCCGAACGTGGCCGGTCGAACACAAGGCCGTTTCCTCCGTTCTGCGGTACGCCAGGCCTCGTTTCCATCGCCTGTTCCGTCCAAGCCGGTTGGCTCCCACGCGTTCCGTTGCCTCCCAATGAACACGACGCATTCCGTTGCCACCCCATGAACACGATGCATTCCGTTGCCTCCAAATGAACACGACGCATTCCGTTGCCTCCCCATGAACACGACGACGACGCTGTTTCTCCGTTCCGACCCAGCCATGTACACGATCCCTCGCTGTACATATGCGCGAGTAGGCGTTCGAGACCCCGCCCGTATGTACACATACGTGGCCGTATTTTCTCTCTTGCACCCTGGCCGCTGTACGTACGTGTACATGCTACGTGCACGCCTCTACTACGACACGTGCGCGCCTCTACATCCACCAGTATATATGTACGTACACGTTCGCGACCAGAATGACAACGCTACGTACGCTTCGACCAGGTGGGTCCCGACTGTCAGGCACTTCCTTGCGTGCGAACATGTAGCTGGTGGGTCCCAGCATTCAGGGGGCGAATCGTTTTTTGCCCGGATGCACTTCCTTGCGTGCGAAGATGTAGCTGGTGGGTCCCAGCAGTCAGGGGGAAACATTTTTTTCATGAAATACGGTGGCCCGTCCGGTGGGTCCCCGCTATCAGGTGGACGAATAATTATTTTGCATGTAATAAGGAGGCACTTCCTTGTTGCGGCCGTGGACCCAACTGTCAGCCTCTCCACGTACAGTCCACGTCCGATGGAAGCCGTTCCTTGACCACGTTGACCACGCCGCGCCGAGAGCACCAGGGCGGTGGACAACGGCGAGGCCTAGGAAGGGGATGACGCGGAGCCGGGGAAGACGCGGCAGTGGATGCCCACGCGTAGAGGAGTACGAGGGTTCACTGGTTCGCTGCGGTGTGAGGCTGCCGTCGCCGCAGAATAACAGGGGGTGTGGGTGAGTAGAGGGATGGCCTGGCCAGCGGTGGGAGTAGTAGGGGGCGATGACGCCTCCGCCGCATTGCAGACGGCCATGGGAGGCAGGAGCACGAGGCACGACCGGCGCTGGTTTGGGCGGCTGGAGCAAGAAGACCAGAGGTTGAAGAAGCACTACGGCCGTTGGATGGACATCGTACGGTCACTGGAGCTAGAATCGTGCATATTGACTAAGTTGACAAAGCCCTTCATCCCCGTCAACTTAGTAGGCCCACAAGTCAGCCTGCCACTATACTGGGTCCCAGCTAACAGGGGGAGTATTCATTTTTTTGTGCGTAATAAGGAGGTACTTCCTTGCGTGCGAAGATATAGCTGGTGGGTCTGAGCTGTCAGCGGCGGTAACATTTTTTCGCAAAATACAGAGGCCCTTTCGGTGGGTCCCCGATGTCAGGTGGAGGAATCATTATTTTGCGCGTAATAAGGAGACATTTCCTTGCATGCGGCCATGGACCCAGCTGTCAGCCTCTCCACGTACAGTCCACTTCAGATGCATGTCGGTTGTTGACCACGTTGACCAGGCCGCGCCGAGAGCACCAGGGCGGTGGACGACGGCGAGGCCTAGGAAGGGAACGACATGGAGGCAGGGAAGACTCGGCAGTTGTTTCCCACGCGGAGGGTAGTACGACTGTACGAGGGTTTACTGGTTCGTCTGCCGTCGCCGGAGAATAACAGCAGGTGTGGGTGACTAGAGGGATGGCTAGGCCAGCGATGGGAGTACGGTGGGGTGATGAGGCCTGCGCGGCAGCACAGCCGGACGCGGGGAGGAGGGAGCAGACAGTCCCGCCGGCGCTTGTTTGAGCGGCTGGAGCAGGAAGAGCAGAGATTGAAGAAGCACGACGGCTGTTGGATGGACATCGTACGGTCACTTGAGCTAGAATCGTTCATATTGACTAAGTTGACAAAGCCCTCCGTCCCCGTCAACTTAGTATGCCCACAAGTCAGCCTCCCACCATGGTGGGTCCCAGCTAGCAGGGGGAGTATTCATTTTTCTGTGCTTAATATGGAGGCACTTCCGGTGGGTCCGAGCTGACAGCGGGGGGAACGTTTTTTCGCGAAATATGGTGGTCCGTCCGGTGGGTCCCAGCAGTCAGGGGGCAAACGTTTTTTCGCGAAATACGGTGGCCCGTCTGGTGGGTCCCAACAGTCAGGGGGGAAACGTTTTTTCCGCGAAATACGGTGGCCCGTCCGGTGGGTCCCAGGAGTCAGGGGGAAACAATTTTTTTCGCAAAATACTGGTGGCCCGTCCGGTGGGTCCCCGCTGTCAGGTGGAGGAATAATTATTTTCCACGTAATAAGGAGGCACTTCCTTGCGGCTGCCGTGGACCCAGCTGTCAGCCTCTCCACGTATAGTACTCTTCCGATGGAAGTCGGTCGTTGACCACATTGACCACGCCGCGCCGAGAGCACCACGACGGTGGACGACGGCGAGGCCTAGGAAGGGGACGACGCGGAGCCGCGCAAGACGCGGCAGTGGATGCCCACGCGGAGAGGAGTACGAGGGTTCACTGGTTCGGCTGCGGTGTGAGGCTGCCGTCGCCGCAGAATAACAGGGGGAGTGGGTGAGCGGAGGGATGGCCTGGCCAGCGGTGGGAGTAGTATGGGGACGGCGAGGCCTCCGCGGCAGCACAGCCGGCCACGGGAGGCAGGAGCATGCGGCACGACCAGCGCTGCTTTGGGCGGCTGGGGCAAGAAGACCAGAGGTTGAAGAAGCACTATGGCCGTTGGATGGACATCGTTGACCACGCCGCGCCGAGAGCACCGGGGCGGTGGACGACGGCGAGGCCTACGAAGGGAACGACACGGAGTCGGGGAAGACACGGCAGTGGCTGCCCATGCGATGGAGAGTACGAGGGTTGACTGGTTCGGCTGCCGTTGCCGGAAAATAACAGAAGGTGTGGGTGAGTAGAGGGATAGACAGGCCAGGGATGCGAGTATGATGGGGCCGTGAGGCCTGCTCGGCAGCACTGCCGGCCACGGGAGGCGGGAGCAGGCGGTTCCGACGGTGCTGGTTTGGGCGGCTGGGGCAGGAAGATCAGAGACTGAAGAAGCACGATTGCCCTTAGATTGACATCTAACGGTCTGACGTTGGTAGAGTCGATTGTTGACTAAGTTTCTTTTTTGAGAAATCTTGTGTACGCATGAACTTAGTAGGCCCACAAGTCAGCCTCCAAATCTGTGGCAGACAACATAAAGCCCATTTTCTATTTTTTATAATTTGCAGCCCATTCGCTAATTCTTAAGTAATTTATTACAGCCCATTTTCTGCCCAGGACCACGGTCAAAAAGTTCAACCTTATTTTGCATATTTCGGTGGAGTCTGAATTGTTGTAATCCCGAAATGATAAACATTTTTTAAGAACTTATTGATTTGCCAAAAAAATTGTTTTGTTTTTGTAAGCAAATAAGACGTGGGACAATTGAGTTGGTTTAAGGGAAAACCAGTGGTAAAAAAATCAGCGCTGGGTGGGAAAAAACAACAAAAATAAGGATGTAAATATGAAAAGGGAATTTCATGTGTTTTCAATATAATGATACGTGTATATGAACTAGTAAAACTATAGGTAGAGATTAGAAAACGGATGTAGGACATGCGTTTCAAGAGGAAAATAGAACTGGGCTGTGTGTTTGATTCAGTAAAAAAACTGCCTGCGGATGTTGTAAGACAAAATATAACTAACGCTGGCGGGCCAGAGGCCAGTAGATACCTGCTGGATCTTTGTGCCCCGTTGTCGTCATGGGCTGGGCCTGTTAAAAACAAAACCAACCCTGGGCAGTCTGCAGCCCAGTTGAAACTTGCTCGACCTGAAAAAACAATATACGTGCTCAATAAACGAGAGAATTCTGCCTGTACAGACTGATAACTGGGATGCAGCACGGATATTTTTTTTCGTGATAATAAGTGCATGCACTTGTTTCGAAAAAATTGGAGAACTGGGAATTCGAACGGCGGGTGCTTATGCTACCCATCAAATAAAAATCAGGTGCCTGAAAATTCGTTTCGAAACAAATGATTCAGCTTTATATCCACGCCGACCCTCGGCATGATGGTTGGAAGCAAATGCAAGTTCATACCAAAAGATCGTTAACAACAATACCAACTTGCGGACGACAAGGTAGTACAACTACCAATACCTAACTAACTTATAATCTTTTTACTCCTGGCCCTAGTGTTCGTCTGGTAGAAAATCTTGCAGTGGACCAGTTCCCGCTCCTTCTCCTGCTCCAGGTCCCCGAGGTAGTACTGGTGCATCACCCAGTTGGTCCTCTGCTGGTTGAAGTTCTTGTTGGTGTGCAGCACCAGAACCTTTTTTGCTGCCCGTCTGCCGGCCGTTGACCATCACCGGCAAGGTATTGCCGGTCTTGTGCCACATCGCGTGCATGCCGCACTCCGACTGTATCTTGCGACGCGTCCACGTGCCCCTTTTGAACGCCCTGGAATTGTGCTGGAAGAAATGCTTCCTTAGGCCACTCAATGTTATACCTGCAGTATTGTGGAATACAGGTTTTAGTGTACCTAGTTGGCATTTTCATAACATCTTTGGCATGTTGCAGTCACTTGTTTCACTTTTTATTAACTATCAAATTGTAATTGCTTCACCAGGTCTGCGTCTAAAAAGAAAAATAGAGCTATAAACAAAGGAATATGTTTGTGCAAGTAGACGGCCGATCGGTGTCTTACCTGGAAGTTTCTCAGGTTGGGTGTAGCATATCCCGTGCTCGCTGTCGATGGTTGGTATGAACAAATCGATGAGAGACTGAAATCTCGCGCTGTCAGCACTCACTTTGGCCTCAAGGTGCTCGATCAACTCCTGATTCGTGGGATCGAACTTGACACCCCCCGGCAGCACCGGCCAATCCTTCTTCGACTTGCATCGGTAATTCTAGTTATATGGTACTCAATGTATGATCAATCGACTGTTTTAAGTGAATGATGAAAGATTTCGACAGATAAGTGGTACTCCAAATCTGAAGTCCAGAATACCCGAACACGCCGCTGGGATTCTTGTGTCACCTCACGCGCAGCGTGTTGTCACATCAATTCAATGTGTGGACATGATGAATAATTTGACCGACGTATACTGGTACTACTATTGTACTACTTACTAGTCGTATTTAGTGTCACAATTTATACATAGGTATAACTAACAAGTACGCACTTGAAGCCTAACTGATATATATATGGCTTCTGCACAGCATCTCCATCATCATTATCAGTACATCCTACGCAGGTGAGTTAGGATACACTTGATCCCAGGAAGGTATCTATCCTTCAAACCAGAGGAGTGCTTCAAACTAACAACAGTACATAATATCCAACAAAAGAGGGTCGTGCTACAGCAGCAGAATACATGGCTCAGTCTAGATATCAGCACGAATCAAGTTGTGCATATTTGCTATTGGCATGAACCACATCGCCGCATGTCGGGTTTGCAAAAGCCATCCATCGCATGGAAGCTTGATGCCTTTCACACACTGAAGATTACCTGGCAACAAGCTGTGTCGACGAATCTCTGGATATGGTGATTCATGAAACCCATGGTATGATGTGTAAACACAGCCCCCCTCGCGAATGGAAGTTGCATAGCACAATAATCATCGCCGGTGATATGATCGATGATTGGTTGGATGATCGGATAATTGAGCCCGAGGAACAAGGAGTGGTTGCCGAGGCTGTAAACCCGCCTCCAGTTGAATACGCCTGGCCCAACGGAGCTGAGATCTTTCTCGAACATGAAGCAGCCATAGCCATCAATGTCACGAACGCCCCACGCATTGTACTGCATGTGGTTTGATGTAATGGTTTGGTCAATTTGGTACGTGCAAATGAGCATCAAATGACCGCCGTCAGCTGAACGAGCGATAAACCACCACCCATCGGCTGGTATGATTCCAGGTCCTGGAATCGTGAAGGCCAGCGCATTTGCGTCTGCTGCAACAATTCAAATTGGAGACCAAAAGGAAAAAAATAAACAATCATGTTCAGAGTATGTGTGGAATTAAGATTATTATAACAGTGACACATATCATAGACAGAGATTTGCAATGCCGTGGTCATAATCATACCCCAAGTTAAAAAAATAAGCCAATGGCTTTCATATTCTAGCAATATGTCATGGTTCAAACATCATGTAACAATGAGAGGAAAACAGCTATGACAGCGCCTACTCATATTCTACCGTAGCACTTACTACTACTGTTCTCATATCAACTCTAAGCAATAACATGCGTTGTTATAAAAATCTTGTAAACGAGAGTAACATATAGCAATCATGATGTTATGCTCATAATATGTATTCTAACAATCATTAGATGACAATTGTTCTCATATCAACTCTAACAATAACATGTGTTGTCATAAAAATCTAGGAAATGAGAGGAACACATAGCAATGATGTGCTTATAGACATGCTATGCATTCTAAATTTGTAACAAATGAACAGGCAGTCGTATTCATAAGGTAAAGATGAGATGAGATAGAACAATTACACGACGATAGATTCCACCAGTATAGGCAGCCAATCTGTGCGTCGACCGCGTAAACGATGCCATCGTGCACTATAGCATCAGACAGAAATGTTGCCTCAACAGGATTGATGATGAGCCATAACCATGTATGGCGACCGGATTCTAGATAGACTAATCCCATGTTGAACAAGGCAATGAGCTTGTAATCCATGTAGTCTTCTGATGGTGTGGGCACTTCGCAAATTACAACTTTCTGCAAACAGAGGTCGAGCCAAAAGCTTGACACGTCTCGTGCGTAGTAGGCAGGAGTGTCCGGCGGGCCGCGAGGCTCGATGTCGGCGGTATCCAACGATGGAAGGGTGATCTCTCGCTGGGTGTAGATATCCACGAGACGCCACGGACTACCGGTGTGGTGGATGAGGACGATCCAGTTGGCCTTCATGCCCGCCCAGTAGTGGTCGCGCATGAAGGACAGGTGGACGGGTAGTGGTAGCATGTCGAGGGGCACCACGGCAACCTCCGTAGGATCGTCAAGTCGGTGTCTGGGCCACCTACGAGGATCGGGCATCAGCAAGAAGGGTGTCTTGAAAAGAGCCGGCCGGTTGCAGATGAGTAGACGGTACAAAGACACCGAGCATGCGGCCAGACGGACGGTGCTGAGTAGGTCCATACGACTACAGATCTGCTCCAAGAGAACATCAGGGAGGGAATTCCAATCGCGGCTCTGCGTGTCAGTCGGTTCTGCCATTGGGGTTTTCGGTGCCTGCGAGCCAGCGGGGAAGTGGATTCGGGCGGGCGAGCGAAGAAGCTTCTCCTCGTGTGGCCGAGCAGTGAGCGGGGGGATATGGTACGCGCGAGCTACCAAGGAAGATGGCGCGGGCGGGCGAGCAGTGAGCGGGGGTAAATGGTGTGCGGCCGACGATGGGGAAGAGAGGAGGAAGAAGAAGAGAGGAGGAAGAAGAGTGGAAAACGGCGAAGAAAGTGCATTAAATCTCAATTCTACTAGCACTACTACCAGGATATACTGTCCTTCGGAGTGTAAATAGTTACACCGATGACAAGTGGGTCTACCACAAGAGGGTCCATATGTCAGTTAATGGGGGACAGAGGTGCGTAGGCGTATTTGCCGAAGCGTGCTCTACTGGCAAACATGATGGCAGTACTGGGTAAGGCTGATTTAGTAACAACAACACGCTGGTTCAGCTTATTAATTACGTGTCCCATCTGCTGCAGCGTGTATTGTCACTTCACTGTGAAGACTAGTTGAATAGTTCTCTCTGACCGAGATGGGGAATAATGGATCGCGAGGACTTCCTTTCTACAGTATCCCTATGCCTCTACGCTCACTTCACTCATTTTGCTCCGTACCTAGTCACTTGTTGAAATCTGTAGAAAGACAAATACTCCGTATTTGGGAACAGAGGGAGGCTTTTACTCCGTACTATTTGGGAACAAAGGGAGTATCACCATATGGAGGGAACAGAGGAAGCTTGAAATATGAACATGTCAATGGCAGGGAGTAAGCCCCATGCATGCAACATGCAACACTCACACGTACACATGGACGCACGCAACACTCACGCACCCATGCGGCACACAGCACACGACGCAACACACACGCTCACCTCAAGTGCTCAACCTACTCCCTACGTCCGTGAAAGACTGTACATTTAGAGATTTACACATTGACCAGGGCATAATTAACGCCCAAAAGTAGCAGACTTATGTGTGCATGCAACCATTGAGATAAGAAGATTAAATGAAGGCCATTGCATGCTGTAATTAAGGATAGACATGTAGCCTATACCTACAGCACAAGTTGGTGCATTAGTCAATCAATATCAATTTAGATTAAAGGCTAAATGCATTGGAAGTGTAGATGTGCATTATGTACCACACTCTTTGTTTTGTAGCCGATGTACACTCTTTGTTGGAAGACCGAGGGAGGACACGTGCATGCACTCACATACACAGCCAGGGCGGTTCGCGCGCAAGGGTTGGACTCGTGTCGCGCCTGCGTAAAGTTTTGTTTAACTGACTTCTTTGCTCTGCCAACTGACAGGTGGGACCCACAAACCAGGTGACAATTTAACCAGTCAACAAAGTGCCACGTCGACTATGTGGCCGGTCAGTAGGGTGCAATACGGTGCTCTACGATGAGCTAGTGACCGTATAATCGCCGCAAAACTATATATAGTGACCGTAAAGAGCGCATTGTTACATACGTTGACCGCCAGTGTATTTTTCTCGTTTCAAATTAAGCCATATTAATCGGAAAGGACGCAGTATGGACTACTACTAGTACTAGTACTCCTTTGAGGTGTCCCGTCAACTCGCCGAACGAGGAGAAGCTTGCTTACTACGTCTCTCCCTCGCCCACGCGCGCGGTGGTTCGCAGGACGAGGAGAGGGTCTTGACTACAGCGCCCTCTCCCTCTCCCTCGCCTTCGCCCTCGCCCTCGCGGTGGACGTGCAGCAGTTCAATCGGTGTCAGATTGCCAGAAGCATATTGTACTGTAGTATCATCATTGTTGGACCTTCCGAAGAGGCGAAGAGCCAAGTGCAAGGTTCACACGAGTACGAACTGTTGAACCTCCCGAAGAGGCAAAGAGCCAAGCGCAAGGTTTTATAGGAGTTGTCGTCCTAGTAGGAGTGTACTACAACTATAGCGAACGATGCTACTGTATGATGCCGCCACGTCACGTATATCAAAAGCTGTGCCACCTTTTTTTCTCAAAGAGCGTGTTGGAGCCCGTGCAACAACCACACAAGTTGCACGTACACATAACACATTTACTAGTAATAAATTCTAAAGGACAAATGCCAGTATGCCACACAAGTTCATCTCCAATTCATGTGATAAATTTGTGCACGACTAGTCTACATATATTCACAGCGCTACCGTTCACAATTACCGTACTCCACTTACACGTTATAGATGGGCTACATGCATGTCCTCCTCCAGGTTCCAGTCCCAGGTGTTCTTCATGGATGGCACGATCCATAGCGGTGGGCAACGGGAATCATTGTCGCAGCTTTCTAGTCCGGTTCCACACGATGGAGACTCATCCAAGCTGAAGCGGCATAAATCAGGGATAGCGTGTCCCAGCATGTCATTCATCCGGCGGTGCGCAATGAAGACACAACCATGCTTCATGAACGGCAGGCCTTCCGTGTCATGCACGGAAGGTGGCATCCGCTTCACAATGGGGTAGCTATCCCCGATGAAAAGCGAGTACTCTCCAAGAGTGTTCCTCGGCACCCACGTAGCATCACGGGGGCCAAACTCGGCGCCGTTCATCTGGTACACGCGGCATCCCAGATTTGTACACATGGTGACGTACATAGTCAAGGTCCATGCATAATAATGTTGTGCTCAAATATGGCGGTCAGTAATACTGTGCAGCAAATAGTACTACTCCGGTATAGAGGAAGTAAAATAACCGGCTTATTATATATAGCCACTCTTGGCTACATGGATGAGATAGTAAGACATGGAAAAACAAAAATGGTGGCAGCTAGTGGGTTCAAGTCTTCAAGGGCCTAGCTAGCTATACGCATCCTCCAAGGTAAAAAGTACTCCTACTAGTACTACTAAGTATACTACTCCCTCCTTTCCGGTTTATAGGGCTCAATTCAAAAATCTCACCGACCAAGGTAGATGGTGAGTGGTGGAATACTTTTGTATTTTGCAAAAGCACCCAATTAATGCTCTTGTTTTCCTCAAAAATTTATGTTTACCAATGTATTAATTGCAATGCATGCATGCATAAAGTACATGCATTGGTCAATTTTCTCTTAATACTTGCATGAAATTATTTAATGCACCTTGGAATCTGAAATTGTGATGGGGAACAACCAAATTAAGCCTTATAAAATGGAAAAACTAAGATTTTGAGATAAGCCCTATAAACCAGAAAGGAGGGAGTACTAGTACAACAATGAAAGAGAAGGCGAGAGGGTTAAAAAATGGAATACCTGGGTAGATGGTGACGGTCCGATCGTGGTAGATTGTGTGACCATGTTGCACATCAGTGGTACCATGGGTAACGACTGCTAAGATAGCTGATCCCAATATGCCAAAGTCAGCTACAAGGTTCCAGGTTAGACCGAATCGCAGATGCAAATGCACATCCAGGATCGGCGATCTTATTTTGATCGGGGGATGACTGGTCCCTGCAAAATAATGGAGTACCGTTAGGGATGCAAATGATGGTTTGTGCATTCCGTTTGTAATCTCCTGTACCGTAGGATGGCAACCAGATGAAACAAGTCCCCTGGCTTGTCACCACGAAGATGCGGCCTAGATGGCGCACGGCGTCTTCGAACGTGTAGGGGTACAAATCTGTCGCCGCCAACATGCGCCAGCCTCTGCCGTTACTGCGTCTTGCATTGATGGCAATCCTTATGTCGAACACCGTGATGAGATAGTAATCATCGTAGCCGCGTCTCTTTGTCAGCAGGTCCGCAATTGCTATCTTCTTCAATCTCATGTAGGCATCATCATACGTATTCAAGCCCAGCCAGTGGAAGGCCGATCCCAATGGTGGAGAAGGGGGTCTACCGGAACAGCCGCACTACTGTGGATGTTGTGCAAAATGATGGTGGTATCCGGCCGGAGGTATGCAAGCCAATCTTCGTTGGCACCGACCCAGACCTATATATAAGACGGTGGGCAGCGGAGAAATTACGGGATGGAAATGGAATAACTAAGTACTACATGATCAAACTCCATTACTGACCTGCTCATCGGACAAAATCCGACTACCTCTCAACGTCGGCAACTCTAGCGGAGTCAACGTGCAACCATGGCCAGGGAGCGGTGGACTGTTCGAAGGATTGTCCCATAGAAGAACCTTCTCCTCGAGGACGCATGGAAGACCAACAAGCATGGCCTTTTCCCAAGCCTATTTAAGCAGCGTCTTGAAAAAGTTGGTGCAGGAAGCACCGAGTCTTGCAGCGGTGAGGACGTCAGAGCGGCGTGCGATTTCTCCCAGAGGATCGTCGTCCAAGGTCTCCCAGCCCCGACGAGGAGGAGAACTGCCTGGCGTATCCATGGGAGCAGCGACGAACTGCCTTCTCTTTGGGGGGAGGGGAACTGGCGAGGAGGAGATAAGAGCGTAGTAACCGCAGGGCCTCGTCCCTTCCAACTGTAGATCGTTCCTCAGCGAAGGGGTGAGGCTATTATTTACTACTAGTACTAGCATTATGGAACGTTATGGGATTGCATTATACTGTAAATAATAGCACTAGTAAGAAATTTTTGGCACTAGGTAGTAGTTTTTGGCGTGGATTAAAAAAATTTGGGTATGTTTTTGCCATTTTTTGTACACGCCAACTAGTGTCAAAAAACGTCTTACATTATGTGACGGAGGAGTACGTACTCGTACTGTAGCAGTACCAGTACTACTTTTCTCAACTAGTAGTGCGATGTACTGTACTTCTAGTCTAGTCTAGTATAGTGCACCAGTTTTGAACTCTTGAATCTCAGGGCCAAGGAGCTACAGTTGGAAGTGGAGGGTACTACTATTCTCTAGAACCATCGTTGTACTATCAATGCAGGGGAAGTACACCTGCGTAGTGGCCTAGTGGGTACTCTCGGTGCTATATTCAGCCGCTCCTCTCACGTAGGAGTAGCTGGCCTACTCAGCCGCTCCTCTCACGCACACACTAGCAGACCGTTTATCAGCGACGGTTACTACGGGGGCAGAACATTTGAGTTATTTGATACAGCGAGACTAGGCTTTTCGCTTCCATTTGTGGAGGTGTAATGGATCTCGTCGAACTTTGTTAGTAGTTCCTTCTTTATGAATGAGATGAAGCAAAGTTTTTGCCTCCGTTTAAAAAAAACACGTCAAGAGGAATTTCTTTTATAGTAGAGCCGATAATGGAGTGAAGTCCATGCGTGCAACGCCACAAGCTACAGAGTAGTAGTAGTGCACTTTACGTACAGAGCCATATTGCACAGTTCCCAATGCCCCGCCAGGCTTTTCCGGCTCCTCGGGCTTAATTGGGAGGCGCTAGTTTAAATATGCTACTAGCTGATGAGGAAGCTGCAAGCGAGGTGCGGCTAGGGCGAGCACGCGAGCCACGGGATGCTGGGAAGGAAAACCCGTTCACGTGGCTAGGCTGTCCAGTGCACCCAGATTGTGGGGCCGCACGTCCGTTCGACTTCAAAACTCAACTACCCGTGTAAAATATTGGCTCGCAGCGAAGTGTAGTAGTACTATTTTAAAAAAAAGGCCGCCATGCGTTCGGCCAGGATCGAACCCACAAAACGAGGTATACACTCCCGCGACCACTAGTAGTACTCGTTGGAGTACAACGCAACCTAGAATCGCCTTTTGTCGCTAGTAGTACGTACATTGTTCCTTACAAGAAACCCCTAATAATGCAAGAAACCACTAAAATGCCAAGAAACTACTACCACTTGCATACGTGGCAGACTCAAGATAAGACTACCTTATCAACCATTGTACATGCTCTTACCAACAAAAATCCTCGAGTGACCTCCTACCTCTGGCCCGTCCACCTAGTCATCCTCGGCCATGGGATGCAGCTACCGCCGCCGGCAGAAGGCGAGGTCAAAACCACCGGCGGTGCAGAGCCCATGTTGCGGCAGCCCGGATACCAGCTCCGTCCGGCGCTCACAGCCACTAGCTAGCCAAGATAGCTCCGTCCGCTGCTTGTCTGCAAGGTTTGCTAGCTAGATTGGCACGGCAGCGCGGCGGTTTGCTCGTGCGCGCCGTGCTCAGGCCAGCCATCTGGCTCAAGCGAAGGCCAGCGCGGCGGCTTGCTTGCTCGTGAGTCACGCTCGGGCCAGCCTGCCAACCCGTGCAGAGGCCAGCGCGGCGTCCGGCCCGTCCGGTGGAGCGGTGACCAACTCGCTAATCATCGGCGCCACCGACGAACACGCATCAGTACTGTTTGAAGTAATGTTCAGGAAAAATAATGATTTGAGGGGAATAACAAGATAGAAGGTCAGATGTGGGTCCCTCGTGTCAACGGTCAAACAAAATGTGTTGGTTTAAGCTGCCTCGTCAGCACGGACGTGTGGGCCAGCCCTGTCATAAATGGGTTTAAACGAACCTAATCGGTAGGAGTACTAGGTAGTTGTTTTTGGCGTGGATTACGAAATTTTGGGTATGTTTTTGCTATTTTTTGTACAATAGATTCTTCCTAGGGCTGGTTGAAAGTGGTAGTTTTTTGTTAAATACTCTACATATTGTAAGTAGGAGTGAAAGTTAAGCTTTGGAAGCCAATAAGCAAGGCTAGTTACATAGTGCATATGTGTACATGATTGAAAGTAAATATCAACCATGAGTGACTAATATCTTGATGGAAAACTCGAAACTATTGAATACTAGGAAAAAAATGCATGGTTGGAAATACTAGCAATGTTCATGTCCGTTGCAACGAATCATAATTAGAATAATACTTATTCACAAACTTGGTACAAAACACTCTAATTTTGATATACATATGTCACTAGAGATATATTATGTTTCAATTAGAATATATTCCTTGGGCTGTTTTGGTGAGGTCAGGGAGGGATGTGGTTGGTTTTAAGATACTAATTATGGGTTTTTCTGCAAATTGGTAGACAAGTGGGATGTTGGTGAGAAAAGGCAACAACTTACCTCACAATCGTTAGATGTAGATCTAATGGTCAGAAACGACGGATGGCAGACACACCAGCATCACCAACTTAGTCTTGTGTAGGAGTACTAGCAAGATCCGTGCATTGCACGGAACATCAAGATGCATTTTTTTATAAAACACTTGTTGTGATTGACCCTTGCGGGAGTAATCCCATGTGTAAAAACTAATGATATCTCGAGAAATATGAGATAAGGTGAAGAGGAGTGGGGTGTGGTGTGGTGGTGGTTGGTGGTCAGACTGAGCGGAGGCATGGGGATTGACGACGCCGGCAGCGGCCACCAGGCCAGTTTGTTCCAGAGGCTTCCTTTCTTAATTGCTCAACAATGAGGTTTGTTGGAGATAGGTATGAACGAGGGAAGGCCTTGTCTGCAAATGTGGAGAGGGGTGCGGGTATCTTTTAGTTTAATTTCCATCCGTCAGATATAGATCGGACGGTCTATATTGCAAGATGGCACACGTACCATCATCACCAACTCGGTTTTTTATAAGAGAAGAAATATAAGTATGGAGATACAAACGTATTATCGATACTTGCTTTCGTAAACTAGCATCTACATTCTATTCAACGCCTCGGCATGTGGGGCCTTAGCACAATGACTTCTCGACTGTGTAAAACAAAGATTTTCCCGTCGCCGACAAGGAGGGGGTGACGGCGGCGCGCTTTTTGGCTTGCTCTAGTCCTAGTAGTCATACTAGGTGGTCTAAGCACGTGTAGATTTATTCTTTTTCACGTCTCGTGTTCGCCGTACTGCCACGACTGTTGATGAATAGACGGTAAGTTATTCACGGGGAAACCCTTGATGAGCGTGTTTGCGAGAGAGAGAGAGAGAGAGAGAGAGAGAGAGTGCGTGTGTGATATGTTAGAGACTGAGGCAATGATAACAGATTCTTTGTGTCTATGTGTGTGGAGGATAGAGAGAGACATGTACATGGGGCTTTCTGTTGTGTAACATGGAGACACATATACATAATTAGAGAGTGAGTGTGTGAGATACACATGCGGACATGGGGAGAGATGAGGATCCAGATAAATGGGTGTTTGTGCGTGTTTGTGTGTGTTTGTGCACGCGTTTGTGTGTGAGAGGGAGAGAGTGTACATGGAGTAGAGAGACCACTGATGATGTAAACCTAGTATAAGGGAAGGGGGAATGGTATGACATGTGTAGTAGCGGGATAGCACGGGTGCGGGCTGGGGGAGCAGACTATTTGGAAGAGACATCGAGTGTGTGTATGGGAGAGGGGTGTGAGAGCGAGAGAAAGAGAGAGCTAGCGACGGAGAGAGAGTGAGAGGAAGAGAGGGGCGAGAGGGGTCGTTTGTGTCCATAAATGGCGTATAGATAGGGAGACAATGTTGATGTTGTCCGAAATTGGCCTATGAACGGAGACGCAAGGGAAGCGAGTCATCGTGTGTGTGATAGGGACTTCATGAGAGATCTAGAATAGATGGTGTAGAGAACAATGTGCGAAATCGAGAACGATTATACATTAGGGAGCTATGCAAAGAGTCAGGACATATATGTATGCAGGGAAGGAGCTGGGGCGGGTCCGCATGTGGGAGAGATAGAAAGAGGAGAGTGGTGCACAAGGAGACAAAGTGTGCTTGTTTGCAGTGGGGGTGGTGTGTGAGGTGAGTGCGCGAGAACCACATAACTAGGGAGATAGACGTTTGGGGGCGACATTTTGTGTGTATGGGAAATATACACTCTACATAGTGCGTGTGCTTGGGTAAGAGAGATAGCGGGAGACCTAGAGAGTGAGGGAAGAGATGTGTGCATGCCCGAGAAACAAAGTGATAGAGACCTATGTTGGGGTCCGGACTTTACAAGAGAGAGGGGTGTTAATGTGCTCGTGTGTTGGTGTTCGGGGGAGAGAACGACTTCTCTATGTGTGTGTGTGTGTGGTGGTGGTGGTGGGGGGGGTTGACTTCATATAAAGAGTGAGGTGTCTATATTTGAGGGACTTTAGCGTAATTGAGATATTGTGCACTCATGGTTGATCCATTTGTTTCACAGTTTGTACTATGAGATAACGATACTTTTGAACATGCGTGATATACCTTGATGTACCAGAATTACAAACCTAAGATTAGAATTTTGGAATTCGACTCCATCATTAGCTTTTGTAATTCATTTAAACGGAGGTACATTTTTTAAGCCGGGATTTCGTGATTTCAAATTCATATATCAAACCTAGAGATATACACATACGGGCATGTTCAAACTTTATAATCATCCACTTTATTCATACACATACACATTTTTGCTTTTGTCATCATATTTAGGATAAACACATTTGGAATTTCATTTGAATTGGACCGTATGATGGTATTTGCTTGTAGTAGCTCAATGATCCATATTTGAATTGAATGGACAATCTAAGTTTCGAGTTGGAGACATTGATTTTCAAAACTTGCACTTTTTTTGCGTGCAAAACAAACAAATTGTCGGCCATGATATCATAGTTAGCCGTATGAGAGCAGAATACTTATAATTTTAGGCGCCAAAATCTTTCAAACTTCCCGCTCACATCGAAATATCACGCGCCCGAAAGTTTAGCCCTGCGATATTCCTGTTTTACCCCTGCCACATGAACGGAAAAGGGCTGCTTTTGTAACTCCATTGTTTTCCCCTCTTCGCCCCCAACATTCTTCCCCAGAGCCCCTCCCCTTCCCCTCCCCGACCCCCCCAACCAAGGCAAGCCGCCGAATCTAGTCCTCCGCCGTAGCGGTGGACCTCACACCCCGCCGGATCTACCTTCCGCACCTTGGAACCCCCAACTGCCAACTCACCACTTCACCGGAGCCGCTTCAGCGACTAGCTTGTCCACCGCTCCAGATCTCCTTGACCGCCATCATGGTCCACCGCACCGGATCTGCTTAACCGCCGCCATCCACCACAGCGTAGGCCCTTCACTGACTCCCTCGTCCGCCCCTTCGCTGGCCCTTCATACAAGCCCTCGTCCGACGCAACAGATCCGCCTCACCGAAAGCACTATACAACGCGCCCGCCGAAGCCTTCGTCCACTGCACCGGACCTGCTCCACGGCCCTGCTTTACCGACGCCGCAGCCTCATCAGGTTATTTCGATTTGTACTCCTTCGGTTTTTCTCCTTATCGTGCAACTGTTCACTTACCACAGATGAGCTTTCTTGTATGTCGACAGGCGCTGCAACCGTAGCACCGGAGCCGCTTCAGCGTCGGCGACAGCCGGCCCAAACTCAACTGCAACACGAGCACCATCGACGATCCTTAGCTATCAAGTATGACAACGATACCCATACGCCACCGAGAATCAGGTACTATTATCGAACGGCCGGCGCCTACGTTCACTTTCCTAGCATAAGCACCGCACCTTTGAATTTCTTCAGGGCAACTTAAATATAGCGGTTGTACACTCCCTTTCAACTTTCATCTTACCATTTTAATTTCTTTTCGGCTGATGCTGCTTCGAACCATTTAAATATAGTTTGCCATGCTCGGCAATAATTTGTCCATTGTTTACCATGTAAGCTTACTGCCTGGATCATACGATAACTATCTCTTACTTATGTCTAGCGGAAACCTTTCAGGATGCTGTTCACACTAGGACACAATGTACAACCCCAGAATCTATTTGTGGAAGCAGTGCGCCATCCATGTTACCAGATGGTAGCAGTTCAGAGGCAACACCGCCGGAGAGCAGTCTGAGCACAGATATTATAGTCCTTGAGGCTCTACTAGAGGCAGAAAGAGATGGTGTGGCTGCCATGAATGAGGTAATCTTTATCTTGAGGCTGGAAATTACGGAATTAGCGGCACGCATTATGCAAGCAACCCAAGAATTAGAGGAAGTAAGAATGTTGCATTTGAAGACGGAGGAGGTCCTGCTGTTTCTGCTATCTGAAGCCCAAGGTAATCCCAGTTCTTCTTTAGATACCAGTTGAAATTGTCATTAGATTATTGTACTTGCATGTTGTGTCATGTCTCTGAATGGATTATGTTGCAAGACCCCCTATGTTGTCTGGAATTCCATGTTGTCCATGTGTTGTAATGATCCGAATTTTTTAGGCGAGGTAATCCTCAGTACTTGTATGATTGACATAAGGTGAACTATTTTTCGTGTGAGCATATTGTATTGGATGAAATAACTGTTTGAATCAGAGTGTATCCAACCTACTGAATTCGAAGATAACGGCATTTCTAAATCATAATCATATATAAAGGTGGAATAAATCTTTGTTGTGGTTTTGAAGAAATAAATAACAAAACGTATAATTATCTGTGGATATTCGTAATCGAATACAAATTGGATTTGAATTTAGTTTGCCAGGTCCCAGGGCAAACGTGAATGCTAATTCTCCCAAGTTTTGAACGAAGCGGCTAAACACCCACTATAATTTGTGGGCTGCCCGAAGCAAGTGTTTGCGAGATGGAAATTACTGTCTACCCCTGACACTTGACATCCTTATCGACCGGATTTACACTGCTGTCGATAGGGGTAGACTAGTAACTTCAATCAGACGTGACACGACGGCCTCTGAGCCCATTCAGACACGGTGGGCGCCAAACGTGGGCGGCAAAACACATTTGATTCAAGCTCGTCCGAAAGACATGTGTCTCTTCCTCCATTTCCCCATTCATACACGGTGGGCGGCAAAACAAACTCTCCTTGTTCGAAATCGATGTAGGTTAATATTTTAAATAGGGGCAGATGTGTAACTTCCATCAGATGTGACACAACCGCCCTACCTGTCAGCCCCGTTCATACACCGTGGGCGCCAACCGTGGGCGGCAAAACACCCTCTCCTCGTCCGAAATAGTTACCAGCAAATATTTGGGAGATGCGAGATTACCGTCCTATCCCCAACCGACGCGATGTCCGAAATTTTAAACGGGGGATAAGTTCGTAACTTTCCCCCATTTCAGAGAAGCGCGTCCCAAAGTTTGAGATCCCCCCTCCCCTCCATTTCCCCATTCATACACCGTCGGTGGCACGACAACCTCCGCACTGCGGCCAGCCTCCTCTGTCCGCCACCCCATTCTCCACCTTGCCGGAGCCGCTACCCCTACCCCGTCGTCCACTGCAAGAGATGGACGTCTCTCATCCACGGCGCTGGACCAGGATCCTTTCATCGCCTCCTCTCGCTTCATCGGTGCCGTCGTCCACCTTGCCATTGCCGCTCCTACGACCGCCTCGTCCACGGCAACAGGATATATCCCCCGACCCGGCCGTCTGCCGTCTAAAGTCTTCTTCCCCGCCACCGACAGCCATCGCACCCGCAGCACCCTCAACGTATCAGCATAGGCCTACACGGCGTCGCAAGAGAGGTGGTACTCTTCCATATGTGCTTAAGTTATTGATCTCACTCGAAAAATAGATCATAATTTGTTTACTGTACTTTTCTTGTCCGTACCAAATCGTAGTGGCTAGTTGAAAGCAAACATTGGTTGCGAAGTAGCTTTGTCCGGTTTGCACCTTCAGATCCGCCATGGCACGGGCACTATACTCGTAAAGCTTATGGTTTCCCCCCTTTATATTCACTACCATCATCGTAGGTGCTTCGTGTCGTGCTAGCACTGCTCCTCAAGACCTCAACCCAAAGCTTACGTGTTGAAATACGAATCTGATATGATGCTCATATCACTAAAACAGAGAACGTTTAATTGGTCACCTAATGTTCCTATATTCATTTCAAAAAGCATGTGCGCCACCCACTGGTCCAGCTAGTTCCACTTTCCTGATTTTTCTCCTGATGCTTAGGGTTTTCCCCTTTTATCTACTCTACTATGATCTCCGTAGGTGCTTTCTGTCGTACTAGCATTACTCCACACTTCAAGCTAAACAACACAACACTCAGAATACGAAAGCTTAGTTGTTCAAATATGATTGTGATATGATACTGATATTAGTTAACCGACACATTTAATCGGTTAGCTAAAGGTCCCACTTGAGTTTCCAAATGCATGTCGCGACATATAGAGAGACAGCATAATTGCATTTCTTTGTCACTTGTTGACCGTACTTTCTTGTCCATACCAAATCTTAGTTGGTATTTCAAAGCAAACATCAGTTGCTAACTACCCTTTGCGCGGTTTGCAGCTTCAGATCTGCCATCCCACTGCCACGGTCAACACTGTACTCATCATGCTTATGTTTTCCCCATTTTATGATGACCACAATCAACCTACGTGGTTCGTGTCGTAATAGCACTGCTCCACCCATCGAGCTAAACAAGCTTAGTTGTACAAATTCATATCTGATATTATTGCTGATATTAGTAAAACTGAGAGATGTTTAATTAGTTAGCTAAATGTTCCTACTTTAGTTTCGAAATGCATGTGAGCCACATATGGAGAGACGGAAAGAATAGTATTTCTCTGTGCGCTCTGGTTCATCATGGGTGGCCAACCGACATTGTATTGAAACACTTGTAATATCTTCAATCTGCTTGCTCTTCTGCTCTTCTTTAAGATGATACTCTTCTCTTGCGGTCGACTGGTCAGGTCGAGTTGTTCTCCCTTAGTATATTTTGAATCTGTCAGATCAGGTCGACTTGTTCTTCTTTACTATATGTTGAAGCTATCATCTGCGAAGTGTCATCACTTCTGGAGCTCTCATATTTTGAGTAGTAGGCCACATTATATTAATGCACACAACAAATTACAGCATGCATGGCATCTTTTAAAAGAATTGCAGAGATAGCACAAAGGGGTTTACAGGGAGGCAGTATTGGATTAGAATCACTTATGCATTACAAAGAAAATCTCACTTGTTTTTATGTTTTCATGCATGTCAGATATTGAACATTATCAAAATGAATATGAGAATGGGCGCACGAGAGGAATATTGCGGAACGATCCACTGGCTAACAAACTTGGCATGGTGGAGGATGGCCTATCTTATTCACCCATCAAGGTGCTTGCTCTAACTTTGCAAAGTTGTATTGGTCGCACATATTTTGCATCTGACCTCTTGCATTTCTTCTACTTTGTTACACCATCTGCTTAGTTTAAGCATCATATATGAGTATATGCCATAACTATCCATTTTCTGTACCTATTCCATGTGTCGTCACACTATGTTTTTCCAGTCAAATGTTGTTCTTTCGTGATAGATGTCCAAAAGGAAGAGGGTGAGTGCAGATCCTCAAGGAGTACAAACTAGGTATTTGGAAAAGGTAGTGGTACCTGTTAAATCAGATAGATCAGCAGCCACAGAAAACACAGGCCCAACTGTACCACACTTTACCCCTACTCCAGTGGCCAAACCCCTATTAGAACTGCTGGGAGCCTAGCGTCAGGTACTGTCTATGATATCAATTCAAATTTTGAACTCCTAAATTTCTGCTTGTGCCTTACCTTCTCTCTTGTATGAAAACTAATTTCAGATGAATCTCCTTGCTCAAAGGATCATATGATCTCAAAACAATAATGGGCTCTGCATTGCTCTTGTCAGTACCTCTCTCCCTTTTGCCTTGTAACGCTGTACTTAATTAATTGCTATTTGATTATGTATCATCAGTCTGCACCTGAGCTTCATTATCCTCTGTTTCTTCCAATATTATTTGATCTATATTTACTCTTTGCAAAATGTAGAATAATGGCAACGCTTATAAAGAATTTTCTTTGGGGAATTTATTGAATTATCCTTCCATCAACATGGAGAAGGGCTTTGTCCAGCCCGTGTTAACATGTAATGTAAGTTCATCCTTCTCAAGCCTTCAAACTTTGTTCTAGTATAGATTTGGATAGGCATCATTGCCTCCACTGCTGTTTGCTTTGCTGTTTACATCTGATTGGATGTTTGCAACAACTACCAGTTTCAACATGTAGTTGTAAAAACATGTTCCTTATGCAGAACAGATCCATTTATTTGCTTATATAATTGTGAAACCTGTTATGTGTCTCCTTGTTTCTCTTTCAGAGTCGTATCTCTTACGCCAGGCAGAACTTTAGGGAAGATAGTGAGCCAAACCATCTTGAGGACAGCGAGATGACCCCAAGGTCCTGTCTTGATGAAGACAGTGAGTTGAAGCTACTCACAAGCAGGTGTGAGACAACCTCTGTGCAGTCACTGCCTCAATCAGTTCGACTTCTTCAGTGTCAACTTAAAGCGGAAAGGCTTGCTTCAGCTCAGCTCCGACTTGAAGTCAAAGATGCAATGAAGATGTCAGAGGACTGCCGTGCGCACCATCATGCCTTAAATCTAGTGTTGATGCATCTATCGTTGACACAACTGAGGTCTACTCAGCTTCTTCAGCTGTTTGGGGGGCCGACCTGGCCAGGCCTAGTGCCTTCTGAAGTGCTCTCAGTTTTGTATATTCTTTTGTCGGCACGTTTATTTGCACTGGTGGCGAACTTTGATGCCCAGTGGATGTAATATGTGTGATAGCCGTGATAGCCTAGTGTAAGTTGCTTTCTTATTTATTTCCTTGTTGTCTTTTTTATTTGTTTGCTTGTAGTCATTGTAGTTCTTTTTCCGCGGTTTGCTAGTGGCTGCAATAACCTATTTTTTAAAACTAGGCCACAATAACCATGGGCTAATATTTACTGTAGTGACACTGGGCCTCCTACGGGCCGTAGAAACAGTGGGCCTTCTACGGGCCGTAGAAATAGTGGGCCTTCTACGGGCCGTAGAAACAATGGGCCTTCTACGGGCCGTAGAAACAATGGGCCTTCTACGGGCCGTAGAAACAATGGGCCTTCTACGGGCCTTATCATCAATGGGCCTTATACGGGCAATATGATCGATTGGCCAAACATGGGCCAATAACAGGCCGCTTTATGGCCGTAAACGGGCTAGAGTTGGAATCGTCTGTTCATGGGCCGACCATAACGGGCCATCGTTAATAGGCCGTATTTCATGACGCTATGAAAACGGCCCAACGTGTTAACGGACCACAAACGGGCCGACTGTAACCACGGGCTGAATTTGGCCCATAAGCAGAAAATGACAGTAATGGGCCGTAAGTAAACGAATGCTGGAAATGAGCCCAAGAATAAATGGGCTCTGAGAAGGCCGAAAGATAACATGGGCTGGAAATGGCCCAACGGAATAACGGGCCCTTAATGGGTATAAAGTGATACACTGTTCATTACGGGCCAGTTTCACCACGGGCCGTTAATGGGTGTAAAGTGATACACTGTTCATTACGGGCCAGTTTCACCACGGGCTGTTAATAGGCCAAGAGTTACATAGGGCCTCATATGGGCCGAAAGACGTCATAGGCCATACATGGGCCAGAAGTGAAAACAGGCTGGAATCATATTGGGTAGCCCAGATGACGCTACTGGGCCTAATTCGGATAGGGTGTAACGGGCCTTGGGTTAGAGGGCTGTAAATGGGCTATATGCGAATAGGCCGTTAACAGGCTTTACATGGGCCGGCCCGCCACCTTTTGACCAAGTCAAACGGGCCGGCCTTTTCACAGGAATGGGCCTCTGTTAGGTCGTGCCACGTGTCGACGTATCATAGGCGCCTTCTGTCCAATGAGTGGATGACATCTGTCCCAACGGTGAGCCGACACGTGTTTCCTCCAGCCAATGATGATTTTACACATGGAAAATCCCCATTGGTTGGGGCTGTTAACGGGTTATCGGATCCAAAACCCGACCCAATAGCTTAACGGCGTTCCGTTACAGTGGATGCCACGTGTCGGTCACCCTTGACGAAAGCACTTCTGTGACGCGCGATTTATCGTCATGGAAGTGGACACTTCCGTGATGATAATTTTCGTAATGTCATGGAACACTTCTACGACAGCACAGGTATGACTATCTTGATTCTGTAATAAATTTGTCATGGATGTACATGCATGACAAAAAACGCGACCTACTGTGACAAACACGTATCATCACGGAAGTGTATTTTTTTGTAGTGCTATCGGTCTCTCGCCTGTATTTGGCCTTGGACGGAGTCTACCGCCCGATTTGGGCTGCATTCCCAAACAACCCGACTCGTTGACAGCGCCTCGTGGGGCGACAGGGTCCGGGACGGACGGGGCCCTCACCCTCCCAGGCGCCCCTTTCCAGGGGACTTGGGCCCGATCCGTCGCTGAGGACGCCTCTTCAGACTACAATTCGGACGGCACAGCCACCCAATTCTCAAGCTGGGCTGCTCCCGGTTCGCTCGCCGTTACTAGGGGAATCCTTGTAAGTTTCTTCTCCTCCGCTTGTTTATATGCTTAAACTCAGCGGGTAGTGCCGCCTGACCTGGGGTCGCGATCAAAGCGACGTGCACTTCGTTTGCTGGGTCGTTCTGAGGCCATAATGCCGGCTGCGCGTCAGATGCACTGCGTTGATAAAGCAAGGACGCCCACCATGCGCTGTGTCCGGCGCGGTACACCGGCAGCTCGATCTTCGATCCACCACCCCTTGCAAGACGAGGGACCAGATGTTGCATCCCGATTCCCGATGAGGGTGTGGTTGGGAGCGTGTTTTGGCGTGACGCCCAGGCAGGCGTGCCTTCGGCCGAGTGGCCTCGGGCGCAACTTGCGTTCAAAGACTCGATGGTTCGCGGGATTCTGCAATTCAC
>NC_053041.3:79961793-79969293 GCF_002575655.3 Aegilops tauschii subsp. strangulata
CCACTTTTTTCCCGTGTCCACGTACCGCCCGTTCACGGGTCCATGTAACGGTCTGTGTACGTGTGTGTGCCTCGTACGCGGTTTTGCCCTGTTTTCCATGGCGCGCGTCCCGTTCCGTCCACGACGGGCGTCGGCCGCTTTTTTTCCCGTGTCCACGTACAGCCCATTCACGGGTCCGTGTAAGGATCCGTGTACGTGTGTGTACCTCGTACGTGGTTTTGCCCTATTTTCCATGGCGCGCGTCCACTTCCGTCCACGACGGGCGTCAGCCAGTTTTTTTCCCGTGTCCCTGTATAGCCCGTTCACGGGTCCGTGTAAGAGTCCGTGTATGTGGTTTTGCCTAGTTTTCCATGGTGCGCGTCCAGTTCCGTCCACGACTCCTGCCCGTGTCTCCTTTAACACGTTCTTTGTGATGACATCACATGTATGAATCGGCCAAGTATCTTGGTCACTTGGCACAAATAGTTTGAGTGTGCTCGCGACTGGCCTTATCGAGTGATTGCGTATGTCATATAAGCGAATTTACCATTTGTCTTGACTATGACTTAGCCGTGTAGCCTGTGACGAAGGCATCCGCATGAATCGGTCAAGTATCTTGGTCACTTGGCACAAATAGTTTTGAGTGTGCTCGCTGCTACGTCTTGGGCTTGCGTTGGTTTTCCTTAAAGAGGAAAGGGTGATGCAGCATAGTAGCGTAAGTATTTCCCTCAGTTTTTGAGAACCAATGTATCAATCCAGTAGGAGACTCCCCAAAAAGTCCCACGCACCTACACAAACAAACAAAGAACTCGCAACCAACGCAATAAAGGGGTTGTCAATCCTTCGCGGCCACTTGCGATAGTGAGATCTGATAGAAATAATATGATAAGATAAATATATTTTTTGTATTTTATCATATAGATTGGAAATTTAAAGATGCGAATAAAAGTAAATAGCAAACTTATATGATAAAAGACTAGCACATATGCCCGTGCGTTTTAACGGGAGGAAAAATAGTGTGCACTTAATGTAGTGAGAATTATATGTGCAAGAAAAACTCTGTGTGCATGTCAAGAAGGAACATTTTGGTTCTGGGTTTCGTCGCGTGTGAAGTAATCAATCCGCTATTGTTTCATTCATTGATCGAGTGGATTTAAGAATTTTATTAGGTCATCGCACGCGAGAGAAGGTCCGTGAATTATTCAATCTATTTTTTCATTCATTCAAGGGGATTTTAAGGCATGAAGTTCAATAATATGGAAATGAGGCGGGTCTCCTCTTTTCCATGTACAAGCCACCGATGTGTACAACCGGAGTTAATTGTACTCCACTATTTTGCGTTCCTTTGTCGAAGGGATTTAAGGCTGAAGTTCCATAATGTAGGAGGTCGCCGGGTCTTTTCGTTTTCATGCATCTAGCTCATGTAGTCGGGTCTTCTCTTCTCTTTGCCTCGAGTAGGAATCCTTGAGAAATTTAGGGCCCTTTTATAGATAGTTCAGCTAGCAATTCATCCATCTAGCTCACGTACTGAATTTAATTTCCTTTTTTAGAAAGCTCATGTACGAATCCATCCATGCTTCATTCAGTTTAATTCATCTATCCTTCGTTCAGTTCACTACATATAGTTTCGCACACGTATAAAAATTGTTACGACTATATGTAAACGAGCAATATGGGACTACTAACATATTTTATTTTCCTTATTTCCTAGGTAGCTGGGCTAGCTAAATTGCATGGGGTGTGAAATTCTCAGACATGAATTGACCTGTGTTTGTAAGGCATGAGTAAAAATCCAGAAAGAAAGGTGAGTTGAAGGATCATACTCACGATCTTAAACACCTGACACAGTGCTGCCATTGACTCGAATGAACATGTCCTGCTAACCAATGGCCAACGTAAATATTTAAGAACATACCGCAACGTCAGATTTGAAACATTCTATGATTAAATTTTTTTACTTCTTAAAAAATAATTATTATTATGAATTGCCGAATATTCTTGGAAACATGAACAAATTTTGAAATCCCAAACAATTTTCAAAACTGCAATTTGTTTTTTGGAAGTTTCATACATTTTCAGAAAAACAGAAACAAAATTTGGAATGGGAACATTTTCTAAAATTCACAACCTTTTTTCAAAAACACGAACCTTTTGTAAGAACACGAGCATTTTTTGAATTTTTGAACAATTTTAAAAAATGGGAACATGTTTACCTTTCAGAACAATTTTAGAAAATGTGTAATTTTTAACGTGAACATCATTTGAATTTGTGAGGATTCCTCTAAATCAAGAATATTTTTCAAATTTGCAGCATTTTTTAAAATGTATTTTTTTTAAGAATCTTGAACAATTTTGGAAAATACAATTGTATTTGAAAAAATGGGAACATTACTTTTGTTTAAAAGTTTCAGCGTCCTTTTCCAGCTAGCTCACGTGCCAATACATCCATCCTTCGGCCGGCATAATAGACCCATACTTCATACATCTTATTACTACATGTAGTTTCACACACGTTTATAAATTGGTATGACCGTATGTAAAGAGCAATACAGGGCTATTTAAAATATTTTTATGTTGAATTCGTGAATATTTCACTACAATAAGATTTTTTTTTTCGAATTTGGAATTTTTTTTAAAATACAATGTTTTTTTTGAAAATCTCAAACAATTTTGTAAAACAGAAACATTTTTTCCGTTTTCAACAAATTTCAGAATGACAATTTTTTTTTAATGTCTGAACATTTTTAAAACAGGAATAAAATTTTGGAATTCTGGACATTCTTCAATATTTTGAACGAAATTGGAATTCTAAACATTTCATAAAAAAATTATTTGATCAAAACAGTAAAAGTAAACAAAAATTAAATATAAAATGAAAAAGGAAAAAATAAAGAGGAAATAAAAAGAGAAAATTACATAAAATGTTAAGTATAAAATAAACACAAAACAATGAAAACGGGCTGCCAAAGTCCAGGGCTATCTGTGCGAACGTCTGACTATCTGCCGCCACGTGCGTCAAATAGGAGTTTCCCAGCTGCGTGGGTAGGGAAATAAGTGGGCTGGCTTTACTGATCTTTAGCGCGTGGCCCATGTACAAAATTCTGGATAAACCGTATTTCTTTTTCTAGCACATGGATGCACAAAAAATTAGTACCACCTCGATAGTAAAAAAAACTATTCGCTGGTGAACGGATGAAAATTTTGAAGAAACGCACCTTGCTTTATTAGTAGGTATAGATAGACCCGGGGGCCATAGGTTTCACTAGTGGCTTCTCTCGAGATAGCATAAGTATTACGGTGGGTGAACAAATTACTGTTGAGCAATTGATAGAAAATCGAATAATTATGAGATTATCTAGGCATGATCATGTATATAGGCATCACGTCCGTGACAAGTAGACCGACTCCTGCCTGCATCTACTACTATTACTCCACACATCGACCGCTATCCAGCATGCATCTAGAGTATTAAGTTCATAAGAACCGAGTAACGCATTAAGAAAGATGACATGATGTAGAGGGATAAACTCATGCAATATGATATAAACCCCATCTTTTTATCCTCGATGGCAACAATACAATACATGCCTTGCTGCCTCTGCTGTCACTAGGAAAGGACACCGCAAGATTGAACCCAAAGCTAAGCACTTCTCCCATTGCAAGAAAGATCAATCTAGTAGGCCAAACCAAACTGATAATTCGAAAAGATTTGCAAAGATAACTTAATCACACATAAAAGAATTCAGAAAAGATTCAAATATTTTTCATAGATAAACTTGATCATAAACCCATAATTCATCGGATCTCGACAAACACACCGCAAAAAGAGTTATATCGAATAGATCTCCAAGAAGATCGAGGAGAACTTTGTATTGAGAATCAAAGAGAGAGAAGAAGCCATCTAGCTAATAACTATGGACCCGAAGGTCTGTGGTAAACTACTCACAACTCATCGGAGGGGCTATGGTGTTGATGTAGAAGCCCTCCGTGGTCGATTCCCCCTCCGGCAGAGCGCCGGCGAAGGCTCCAAGATGGGATCTCGCGGATATAGAAGGTTACGGTGGTGGAAATAGTTTTTCGTGGTCGCCTCTGATGTTTTCGGGGTACGTGGGTATATATAGGAGGAAGAAGTAGGTCGGTGGACGCCCGAGGGGCCCACGAGACAAGGGGCGCGCCCACCAGGGAAGGGCACGCCCTCCACCCTCGTGGCCTCCTCAATTGCTTCTTGACGTGCACTCCAAGTCCTCTGGATCACGTTCATTCCAAAAATCATGCTCCCGAAGGTTTCATTCCGTTTGGACTCCGTTTGATATTCCTTATCTTCGAAACACTGAAATAGGCAAAAAAAACAGCAATACGGGCTGGGCCTCCGGTTAGTAGGTTAGTCCCAAAAATGATATAAATGCATAAAGTAAAGCCCATAAACATCCAAAATAGGTAATATAATAGCATGGAACAATCAAAAATTATAGATACGTTGGAGACGTATCAAGCATCCCCACGCTTAATTCCCGCTCATCCTCGAGTAGGTAAATGATAAAAACAGAATTTTTGTTGTGGAATGCTACCTAGCATAATTCTCAATGTAATCTTCTTTATTGTGTCATGAATGTTCAGATCCAAATGATTCAAAATAAAAGTTCATATTGACATAAGAAATAATAATACTTCAAGCATACTAATCAAAGTAATCATGTCTTCTCAAAATAGCATGGCTAAAGAAAGTTATCCCTACAAAATCATATAGTCTGGCTATGCTCTATCTTCATCACACAAAGTATTTAATCATGCACAACTCCGATGACAAGCCAAGCAATTGTTTCATACTTTAGTAATCTCAAACCTTTTCAATCTTTCACGCAATACATGAGCGTGAGCCATGGACATAGCACTTTATGTGGAGTAGAGTGGTGGTTGTGGAGAAGACAAAAAAAGGAAGATAGTCTCACATCAACTAGGCGTATCAACGGGCTATGGAGATTTCCATTAATAGGTATCAATGTGAGTGAGTAGGGATTGCCATGCAACGGATGCACTAGAGCTATAAATGTATGAAAGCTCATCAAAAGAAACTAAGTGGGTGTGCATCCAACTCGCTTGCTCACGAAGACCTAGGGCATTTTGAGGAAGCCCATCATTGGAATATACAAGCCAAGTTCTAAATGAAAATTCCCACTAGTAAATGAAAGTGACAACATAGGAGACTCTCTATAATAAAGATCATGGTGCTACTTTGAAGCACAAGTGTGGTAAAAAGGATAGTAGCATTGTCCCTTCTCTCTTTTCTCTAAATTTTTTTTGGCCTTTCCCTTTTTTTTATTTGGCCTTTCTCTCTTTTTTTAAAAAAGTTCGAAGTCTCATCCCGACTTGTGGGGGAATCATAATCTCCATCATCCTTTCCTCACTGGGACAATGCTCTAATAATGAAGATCATGACACTTTTATTTATGTACAACTCAATACTTAGAACAAGATATGACTCTATATGAATGCCTCCGGTGGTGTACTGGGATATGCAATGAATCAAGAGTGACATGTATGAAATTATGAAGGTGGCTTTGCCACAAATACGATGCCAACTAGATGATCATGCAAAGAGCAATATGACAATGATGATGCGTGTCATATAAACGGAACGGTGGAAAGTTGCATGGCAATATATCTCGGAATGGCTATGGAAATGCCATAATAGGTAGGTATGGTGGCTGTTTTGAGGAAGGTATATGGTGGGTGTATGGTACCGGCGAAAGTTGCGCGGCACAAGAGAGGCTAGCAATGGTGGAAGGGTGAGAGTGCGTATAATCCATGGAGTCATCATTAGTCAAAAGAACTCATATACTTATTGCAAAAAATCTACAAGTCATCAAAAACCAAGCACTACGCACATGATCCTAGGGGGATAGATTGGTAGGAAAAGTCCATCGCTCGTCCCCGACCGCCACTCATAAGGAAGACAATCAATAAATAAATTATGCTCCGGCTTCATCACAAAGCGGTTCACCATACGTGCATGTTACGGGAATCACGAACTTCAACACAAGTATTCTTTAAATTCATAATCAACCAACTAGCATGACTCTAATATCACCACTTCTATATCTCAAAACAATTATCAAGCATCAAATTGATCATAGCATCCAATTCACTTTCTATGATAGTTTTTATTATACCCAACTTGGATGCCTACCATTCTAGGACGAATTTTATAACCATAGTAAATACCATGCTGTTCTAAGAGACTCTCAAAATAATATAAGTGAAGCATGAGAGTTCAATAATTTCTTCAAAATTAAGCCACCGCCGTGCTCAAAAAATATAAGTGAAGCACTAGAGCAAAAACTATTTAGCTCAAAAGATATAAGTGAAGCTCATAGAGTATTCTAATAAATTCTAATCATGTGGGTTTCTCCCAAAAGGTGTGTACAGCAAGGATGATTGTGGCAAAATAAAAAGCAAAGACTAATATCATACAAGACGCTCCAAGCAAAACACATATCATGTGGCGAATAAAAATATAGCTCCAAGTAAAGTTACCGATAAACGAAGACGAAAGAGGGGATGCCATCCCGGGGCATCCCCAAGCTTAGGCTTTTGGCTATTCTTGAATATCTTGGGGTGCCTTGGGCATCCCCAAGTTTAGGCTCTTGCCACTCCTTATTCCATAGTCCATCAAATCTTTACCCAAAACTTGAAAACTTCACAACACAAAACTCAACAGAAATCTCGTAAGCTCCGTTAGCGAAAGAAAACAAAACACCACTTCAAGGTACTGTAATGAACTCATTCTTTATTTATATTGGTGTTAAACCTACTGTATTCCAACTTCTCTATGGTTTATAAACTATTTTACTAGCCAAAGATGCATCAAAATAAGCAAACAACACACGGAAAACAGAATCTGTCAAAAACAGAACAGTCTGTAGTAATCTGTAACTAACGCAAACTTCTGGAACTCAAAAAATACTACCAAAATAGGGAGACCTAGATAATTTGTTTATTGATCTACTTAAATTGGAATCAGTATTTTATCACGTTCTGGTGATTTTAAACAATTGTTTTCGTGAACAGAAAGTTTCTGGAATTTTCAGCAAGATCAAATAGTTATCATCCAAGAAAATCCTATAGGTTCTACTTGGCACAAACACTAATTAAAACATAAAAACACATCTAAAAAGAAGGTAGATGATAAATTTATTACTAAACAGAAACAAAAACAAAAAACACAAAGAAAATTGGGTTGCCTCCCAACTAGCGCTATCGTTTAACGCCCCTAGCTAGGCATAAAAACAAGGATAGATCTAAGTAGTGTCATCTTTGGCACTTAATTCATAAGTAGCTCGCATGATAGATTCATAAGGTAATTTGACTTTATTTCTTGGAAAGTGCTCCATGCCTTTCCTTAATGGAAATTTGAATCTAATATTCCCTTTCTTCATATCAATAATTGCACCAATCGTTCTAAGGAAAGGTCTACCACGAATAACAGGACAAGAAAGATTGCAATCTATATCAAGAGCGATA
>NC_053041.3:79974293-80006793 GCF_002575655.3 Aegilops tauschii subsp. strangulata
ACTACCACCAAGATCTGCACTGACGGCCGCTCCGCCCGGGCTCACGCCCCGTGTTTTGCAGCGGCCGCCGCGCCCTCCTACTCATCGGGGCATGGCGCTCGCCCAGATGGCTACGTGTGGGTCGCACGCTTCAGCGCCATCCATTTTCGGGGCTAGTTGATTCGGCAGGTGAGTTGTTACACAATCCTTAGCGGATTTCGACTTCCATGACCACCGTCCTGCTGTCTTAATCGACCAACACCCTTTGTGGGTTCTAGGTTAGCGCGCAGTTGGGCACCGTAACCCGGCTTCCGGTTCATCCCGCATCGCCAGTTCTGCTTACCAAAAATGGCCCACTTGGAGCACCCGATTCCGTGGCATGGCTCACCGAAGCAGCCGCGCCATCCTACCTATTTAAAGTTTGAGAATAGGTCGAGGACGTCGCGTCCCCAATCTATCTATACCTATACTAATTACAGACTCCCTAAAAAATCCCATGTTAATCAGTAATTAAGAGCCGTTAATCTCGTGGGACCTAATTATTACGGTCTAGATCTTCCGAATTTTTCCTATACCTATACTAATTACAGACTCCCTAAAAAATCCCACGTTAATCAGTAATTAAGAGCCGTTAATCTCATGGGACCTAATTATTACGGTCTAGATCTTCCGAATTTTTCCTGGGTTCATGAGAAAAAAAACTGATTTTTGGGCTGGTCACGAGATTGTTGTGTGTCGTATTCACCTTGGACTCTCTACGTTTCCTCAAAAAGACAAAAAGATGGAAAATCTGATCGTTCTATTACTTCTGAGGGTTTGTCTATGTCACATCTAAGATGACATCATCCTGAATTGTAGCCCTCCCCGTTGACAACTACGATCCCTTCCTCCCGATCCCAACATCCAGGCGTGTTTGTTTGTGCGGTCTGTTTGTTTTGTCGCTGCCACGGGCCTTAAACGTTTTTAATGGGCTTTGCATTTCTGTGTCTCTTTGTTTGTCAAAAAAAACTGCACCAACATCTAGGCCTTGTTGCCAAAAAAAAGAAAAAAAAACAGAGGCGCTTTGCTGCACGAACAGAGGTGCCTCGTGCACTTAGGAAGTGTTTGAAGTATCCACGTGAGAACTAACAAAAAGAAGGCATCTCTTTTGACTGAAACAAGCATGTGAGAAAAATAACTAACAGTACGAATCTAGCTGCACAAAAAATACTTACAGTTTTGCTACAGCAAAACATTGCCACCAAAGCTGGCTTACTGAATATTTCTATCGACAGCCTGATCAAAGAATCATAGGCCTGACTAGAACAAATGCCAGCCAAAAATTGTTGAACAATAAAAAGGTACTAAAATATCTTTGATCAGAAACACACATATGAGTGAGAACATTTCTATGAAGCATGATATTCAAAATTTGTAGCATAGACAAAAGAAAAGATTGTGAACATCATAATTATTCATTTTGGAACTCTTGACTATAGGTCATGAAGATAACTATACAGGGGACTACATTGGGACTCAGGCAAGATTTATGGAAAATCAAAGAGAAAACATTGCTCAATAATTTACATGGAACAAAAAACAGAAAACTTATTGTTCTATTTTGATTGCAGCCTATGCAGTCAATATCCAGTAGCAATGTTTGAACAGTGGAGCACGTTTGCTGCCGATGTATCCCCCTTACTCATTTCCCCCTCAGGTTCATGAGTTTGCAACAACAGCATTCATCCGGCTGTTGGGACTAGCACACTGATTCCTCCGGCTGGTCAGCATGTTGGCCCTCCTGCAGCAGCAACAGTTTGTAAGGTTTTTGTTGTAAAAAAAGTCAGTAAAGTGCTTTGGTAGAACAAGAAAAATAATGTGTTCTCTGTTTTACAGTATTTATGAACTATACCTAAATCAAACTTGAACCCAAAAAAAATACAGGCAGGGGCATTGAATGAAGGTTTGGGCATGAAAATGTCATATACACAAGCGCTACTTGTTGCTGATTCCGAGGTCTGTACTAATACACAGGAGGGTAACAATGAAGCTGTTTTGTGGTTGCTAGAAAAAAAGATGTTTCAAAATGACTTCATTTTGTTTGTGTTAGTAGGCTGCCTATTTGGGTTCAACACACACAAATTGCTATCCTGTTGGTGCTGAGGTATGATCAACAACCTGAACAAGCTGATTTGAGGTAGAGAGTAAAAAAAGAAGTTTCAAAAATAATTTATCTGTGCTTTGGTTGTGCAGGCTGCCTATTTTGGTTCACCACACACAAGTCATTATCCTGTTGGTGCTGACGTATGATCAATAAACTGACAAGCAAAACTAAAAAGGTAGATTCTCTATTAACATAGATAAAACAGTTTTTATAAAATCATTTGGAGAAAAATATGTATCTGATAAAAACTTCTTCTTCCCCTGCAAAAAAAGAAGATAAAACTTCTTCTTGTTGTTTGTGGGCAAAATGTTGCAGAATGAAACATTCATGATAACAGGGCAAACCTCAAACTTGAGTCAGCAATCTAAGTTGAGTATCCCTACCTCGAGCACCTATTTTGAAGACAATGTGACTCCGAACTGGACAACAACTTGAATTGTGCCGATAAGACTGGTTCAATTGTGCAAGCTTTGTCATGGAATGATGGTGTACCAGCTCCTAGTGCTAACCTTTTGCAAGCTTTAGGGATGTGTGCTAAAGACAATGCCATTGAAGATGATCTAGACAGAGATGATTCAGATGCTGATACAACTGCTTTTGTGAATGTGCTTGTTGTCACTGAAGAAAACAATGATCAAATTGTGGAGCATGATGTTGAAGAGACTAATGATGCAACTGTGGATGATGATGACCATCACTTGACCAGTTGCAAGCCGAGTTGTGAGTTGAAGGTTTACTTACAACTGGGGACTCGAGTTGCAAGTCAAGGGGCGACTTGCAACCAGGGCAATGTACAAGAACAAAATAAGTCCCCACTTGCAAGTCAAGGCTTAACTTGCAACTGGGTCCTCGAGTTGCAAGTCAAGGGTTAACTTGCAACTAGGGGCAACCTACAAAACTACAAAAAACAAAGCCCCCTAGTTGTGGCTCGCATGTCGACTTGCAAGTCAACTAGGGCCTCGAGTTGCAAGTCAAGGGACGACTTGCAACTGGGGGCAACCTACAAACTATAAAAAGCTACCCCCCCCCCTCCCAAGTTGCGCGGTGAAGGTTGACTTGCAAATGGGCACTCGAGTTGCAAGTTAGGCATCGACTTGCAACTGGGGGCAACATACAAGTACAAAAAAGTCCCCAGTTGCGAGTCGAGGGTTGACTTGCAACTGAGGCTCCCCGAGTTGCGAGCCCAGGCTCAACATGCAACTGGAGCGACTATACAAACTACAAAAACAAAAGGGCCCCCATTTTCGAGTTGAGGGTTGACTTGCAACTAGGGCTCCCCGAGTTGCGAGTCCGGGCTTATCTTGCAACTGGGGCGACTATACAAACTACAAAAACAAAAGGCCCCCCGGTTACGATTCGAGGGTTGACTTGCAATTGGGGCTCCCCGAGTTGCGAGCTCGAGCTCAACTTGCAACTGGGGTGACTATACAAACTACGAAAACAAGAAGGCCCCCGTTTCTGAGTCGAGGGTTAACTTGCAACTAGGGCTCCCCGAGTTGCGAGTCCGGGCTCAACTTGCAACTAGGGCAACTATACAAACTACAAAAATAAAAGGGGCCCGAGTTGCGAGTCGAGTGTTGACTTGCAACTGGTTCCCCCTCTAGTTGCGAGTTGAGTATTGACTAGAAATTGCCTCCCCCTTCAGTTGCGAGTCCGGGGCCAACTTGCAACTGGGGTGACTATACAAACTACAAAAATAAAAGGACCCGAGTTGCGAGTCGAGGGTCGATTTGCAACTGGGGCCCTGAGTTGCGAGTCTAGGATCAACTTGCATCTGGGTGTGACTATACAAACTACAAAAAGAAAAGTCCCCTAGTTGCGAGTCGAGTGATGTCTAGCGACTGGGGCAACTACACAAAACTATCAAAGGAGCCCCCCCCCCCCCCCCCCCCCGCGCCCCCGCCACAGTTGCGAGTCCAAGGTGGACTTGCAACTCGGAGATCAAGTTGTAAGTCAAAAGGGTTGACTTGCAACTAGGGACAAACCTACAAAGCTATGATAAAAAAACCCGAGTTACGAGTCCAGTGTCAAATTGCAAACTGTGGCGAATGTACAAACTACAAAAAGGAAAGGGCCCCCAGTTGCAACTGGGGCAACTATACCAACTACAAAAATAAAACGACCGCAAGTTGCAAGTTGAGTGTCGACTTGCAACTAGGGACCTGAGTTGCGAGTCTGCAGTCAAGTTGCAACTGGGGTGACTATACAAACTACAAAAAAGAAAAGGGGCCATAGTTGTGAGTGGAGGGTTGACTTGCATCTGGCCCCCTTCCCGGTTGTGATTTCAGGGTCAATTTGTAATGGCGAGTCGAGGGTTGACTTGCAACTAGCCGCTCCCCCTTCCTGAATTGCGAGTCTGCAATCAACTTGCAACTGGATGGCTATACAAACCACACAAAAAAAAAGAAAAAGGGCCGCAATCTTGAGTCAATGGGTTGACTTGCAACTGGGGCCCATGAGTTGCGAGTCCAGGGTCAACTTGCAACTTGGGCAATGATACAAATTATAGAAAAGAAAAACGGCCCCAAGTTGCAAGTTGAGTGTTGAATTGCAAGTGGGGTCCCGAGTTGTGAGTCTGGGGTCAACTTGCAACTGAGGGCCCCCGAGTTGTGAGCACGGGTCAACTTGCAACTGGGCAACTATACAAAACTACAATAAAAGAAAAATGTCCCCCAGTTGCGAATCGTGTGTCAGACTTGCAACTGGCCCATCCTCCTCCGTAGTTGTGAGTTCGGGGGTCAACTTGAAAATGGGCACACCTATACAAACTACGAAAACAAAAGGGCCCCAGTTGCGAGTCTGGGGATGTCTTGCACTGGGTCCTGAGTTGCGAGTTCAGGGTCAACTTGTAACTGGGGCATCTATACAAACTATAGAAAAGAAAAGGGCCCCAATTTGCAAGTTGAGTGTTAACTTGCAACTGGGGTCCCGAGACGCGAGTCCGGGGTCAACATGCAACTGGCCCTGAGTTGCGAGTCTGCGATCAACTTGTAACTTGGGAAACTATACAAACTGCAACAAAAGGGTCGCAGTTGCGAGTCGATGCTTGACTTGCTACTAAGACACCCCCCCCCCCCCCGGAGTTACGAGCCCGGGTCAACATGCAACTGGGGGGAACTATACAAACTACAAAAAAGAAAAAATCCCAAGTTGCGAGTCGAGCGTCGACTTGCAGCTAGGGACCTGAGTTGCGAGTCTGCAATCAACTTCCAACTAGGGTGACTATACAAACGACAAAAAGGAAAACAAAAAGGCAGCAGTTGCGAGTCGAGGGTTGACTTGCAACTAACGCCCCCCCCCCCCGCGAGTTGCGAGTCGAGGGTCGATTTGCAACTGGGGCCCTGAGTTGCGAGTCTAGGATCAACTTGCATCTGGGCGTGACTATACAAACTACAAAAAGAAAAGGGCCCTAGTTGCGAGTCGAGTGATGTCTAGCGACTGGGGTAACTAGACAAAACTATCAAAGGAGCCCCCCCCCCCCCCGCCCCCACCACATTTGCGACTCCAAGGTGGACTTGCAACTCGGAGCTCAAGTTGTAAGTCAAAAGGGTTGACTTGCAACTAGGGACAAACCTACAAAGCTATGATAAAAAAACCCGAGTTGCGAGTCTAGTGTCAAATTGCAAACCGTGGCGAATGTACAAACTACAAAAAGGAAAGGGCCACCAGTTGCGAATCGAGTGTCGACTTGCAACTAGGGCTTCCCGAGTTGCGAGCCCGGGTCTACTTGCAACTGGGGCAACTATACCAACTACAAAAATAAAACGACCGCAAGTTGCAAGTTGAGTGTCGACTTGCAACTAGGGACCTGAGTTGCGAGTCTGCGGTCAAGTTGCAACTGGGGTGACTATACAAACTACAAAAAAGAAAAGGGGCCCCAGTTGTGAGTGGAGGGTTGACTTGCATCTGGCCCCCTTCCCGGTTGCGATTTCGGGGTCAATTTGTAATGGCGAGTCGAGGGTTGACTTGTAACTAGCCCCTCCCCCTTCCTGAATTGCGAGTCTGCAATCAACTTGCAACTGGATGGTATACAAACCACACAAAAAAGAAAAAGGGCCGCAATCGTGAGTCAAAGGGTTGACTTGCAACTGGGGCCCATGAGTTGCGAGTCCAGGGTCAACTTGCAACTTGGGCAATGATACAAATTATAGAAAAGAAAAAGGGCCCCAAGTTGCGAATTGAGTGTTGAATTGCAAGTGGGGTCCTGAGTTGTGAGTCCGGGGTCAACTTGCAACTGAGGGCCCCCGAGTTGTGAGCACGGGTCAACTTGCAACTGGGCAACTATACAAAACTACAAAAAAAGAAAAATGTCCCCCAGTTGCGAGTCGTGTGTCAGACTTGCAACTAGCCCCTCCTCCTCTGTAGTTGTGAGTTCGGGGGTCAACTTGAAAATGGGCACACCTATACAAAATACGAGAACAAAAGGGCCCGAGTTGCGAGTCTGGGGATGTCTTGCACTGGGTCCTGAGTTGCGAGTTCAGGGTCAACTCGTAACTGGGGCATCTATACAAACTATAGAAAAGAAAAGGGCCCCAATTTGCCAGTTGAGTGTTAACTTGCAACTGGGGTCCCGGGACGCGAGTCCGGGGTCAACTTGCAACTGGCGCAATTATACAAACTACAAAAAAGGAAAAGGGCCCTGAGTTGCGAGTCTGCCATCAACTTGTAACTTGGGAAACTATACAAACTGCAACAAAAGGGTCGCAGTTGCGAGTCGATGCTTGACTTGCTACTAAGACACCCCCCCCCCCGGAGTTACGAGCCCGGGTCAACATGCAACTGGGGGCAACTATACAATCTACAAAAAAGAAAAAAATCCCAAGTTGCGAGTCGAGCATCGACTTGCAGCTAGGGACCTGAGTTGCGAGTCTGCAATCAACTTCCAACTAGGGTGACTATACAAACGACAAAAAAGGAAAACAAAATGGCAGCAGTTGCGAGTCGAGGGTTGACTTGCAACTAACCCTCCCCCCCCCCCCCCCCCCCCGCGAGTTGCGAGTCGAGGGTCGATTTGCAACTGGGGCCCTGAGTTGCGAGTCTAGGATCAACTTGCATCTGGGCGTGACTATACAAACTACAAAAAGAAAAGGGCCCTAGTTGCGAGTCGAGTGATGTCTAGCGATTGGGGTAACTAGACAAAACTATCAAAGGAGCCCCCCCCCCCCCCCCGCCCCCACCACATTTGCGACTCCAAGGTGGACTTGCAACTCGGAGCTCAAGTTGTAAGTCAAAAGGGTTGACTTGCAACTAGGGACAAACCTACAAAGCTATGATAAAAAAACCCGAGTTGCGAGTCTAGTGTCAAATTGCAAACCGTGGCGAATGTACAAACTACAAAAAGGAAAGGGCCACCAGTTGCGAATCGAGTGTCGACTTGCAACTAGGGCTTCCCGAGTTGCGAGCCCGGGTCTACTTGCAACTGGGGCAACTATACCAACTACAAAAATAAAACGACCGCAAGTCGCAAGTTGAGTGTCGACTTGCAACTAGGGACCTGAGTTGCGAGTCTGCGGTCAAGTTGCAACTGGGGTGACTATACAAACTACAAAAAAGAAAAGGGGCCCCAGTTGTGAGTGGAGGGTTGACTTGCATCTGGCCCCCTTCCCGGTTGCGATTTCGGGGTCAATTTGTAATGGCGAGTCGAGGGTTGACTTGCCACTAGCCCCTCCCCCTTCCTGAATTGCGAGTCTGCAATCAACTTGCAACTGGATGGTATACAAACCACACAAAAAAGAAAAAGGGCCGCAATCATGAGTCAAAGGGTTGACTTGCAACTGGGGCCCATGAGTTGCGAGTCCAGGGTCAACTTGCAACTTGGGCAATGATACAAATTATAGAAAAGAAAAAGGGCCCCAAGTTGCGAATTGAGTGTTGAATTGCAAGTGGGGTCCTGAGTTGTGAGTCCGGGGTCAACTTGCAACTGAGGGCCCCCGAGTTGTGAGCACGGGTCAACTTGCAACTGGGCAACTATACAAAACTACAAAAAAAGAAAAATGTCCCCCAGTTGCGAGTCGTGTGTCAGACTTGCAACTAGCCCCTCCTCCTCCGTAGTTGTGAGTTCGGGGGTCAACTTGAAAATGGGCACACCTATACAAAATACGAGAACAAAAGGGCCCGAGTTGCGAGTCTGGGGATGTCTTGCACTGGGTCCTGAGTTGCGAGTTCAGGGTCAACTTGTAACTGGGGCATCTATACAAACTATAGAAAAGAAAAGGGCCCCAATTTGCCAGTTGAGTGTTAACTTGCAACTGGGGTCCCGGGACGCGAGTCCGGGGTCAACTTGCAACTGGCGCAATTATACAAACTACAAAAAAGGAAAAGGGCCCTGAGTTGCGAGTCTGCCATCAACTTGTAACTTGGGAAACTATACAAACTGCAACAAAAGGGTCGCAGTTGCGAGTCGATGCTTGACTTGCTACTAAGACACCCCCCCCGGAGTTACGAGCCCGGGTCAACATGCAACTGGGGGCAACTATAAAATCTACAAAAAAGAAAAAATCCCAAGTTGCGAGTCGAGCATCGACTTGCAGCTAGGGACCTGAGTTGCGAGTCTGCAATCAACTTCCAACTAGGGTGACTATACAAACGACAAAAAAGGAAAACAAAAAGGCAGCAGTTGCGAGTCGAGGGTTGACTTGCAACTAACCCTCCCCCCCCCCCCCCCCCCGCGAGTTGCGAGTCGAGGGTCGATTTGCAACTGGGGCCCTGAGTTGCGAGTCTAGGATCAACTTGCATCTGGGTGTGACTATACAAACTACAAAAAGAAAAGGGCCCTAGTTGCGAGTCGAGTGATTTCTAGCGACTAGGGCAACTATACAAAACTATCAAAGGAGCCCCCCCCCCCCCCGCCCCCGCCACAGTTGCGAGTCCAAGGTGGACTTGCAACTCGGAGCTCAAGTTGTAAGTCAAAAGGGTTGACTTGCAACTAGGGACAAACCTACAAAGCTATGATAAAAAAACCCGAGTTGCGAGTCTAGTGTCAAATTGCAAACCATGGCGAATGTACAAACTACAAAAAGGAAAGGGCCCCCAGTTGCGAATCGAGTGTCGACTTGCAACTAGGGCTTCCCGAGTTGCGAGCCCGGGTCTACTTGCAACTGGGGCAACTATACCACCTACAAAAATAAAACGACCGCAAGTTGCAAGTTGAGTGTCGACTTGCAACTAGGGACCTAAGTTGCGAGTCTGCGGTCAAGTTGCAACTGGGGTGACTATACAAACTACAAAAAAGAAAAGGGGCCACAGTTGTGAGTGGAGGGTTGACTGGCATCTGGCCCCCTTCCCGGTTGCGATTTCGGGGTCAATTTGTAATGGCGAGTCGAGGGTTGACTTGCAACTAGCCCCTCCCCCTTCCTGAATTGCGAGTCTGCAATCAACTTGCAACTGGATGGCTATACAAACCACACAAAAAAGAAAAAGGGCCGCAATCGTGAGTCAAAGGGTTGACTTGCAACTGGGGCCCATGAGTTGCGAGTCCAGGGTCAAATTGCAACTTGGGCAATGATACAAATAATAGAAAAGAAAAACGGCCCCAAGTTGCGAGTTGATTGTTGAATTGCAAGTGGGTTCCCGAGTTGTGAGTCCGGGGTCAACTTGCAACTGAGGGCCCCCGAGTTGTGAGCACGGGTCAACTTGCAACTGGGCAACTATACAAAACTACAAAAAAAGAAAAATGTCCCCCAGTTGCGAGTCGTGTGTCAGACTTGCAACTGGCCCCTCCTCCTCCGTAGTTGTGAGTTCGAGGGTCAACTTGAAAATGGGCACACCTATACAAACTACGAAAACAAAAGGGCCCCAGTTGCGAGTCTGGGGATGTCTTGCACTGGGTCCTGAGTTGCGAGTTCAGGGTCAACTTGTAACTGGGGCATCTATACAAACTATAGAAAAGAAAAGGGCCCCAATTTGCAAGTTGAGTGTTAACTTGCAACTGGGGTCCCGAGACGCGAGTCCGGGGTCAACTTGCAACTGGCGCAATTATACAAACTACAAAAAAGGAAAAGGGCCCTGAGTTGCGAGTCTGCGATCAACTTGTAACTTGGGAAACTATACAAACTGCAACAAAAGGGTCGCAGTTGCGAGTCGATGCTTGACTTGCTACTAAGACACCCCCCCCCCCGGAGTTACAAGCCCGGGTCAACATGCAACTGGGGGCAACTATACAATCTACAAAAAAGAAAAAATCCCAAGTTGCGAGTCGAGCATCGACTTGCAGCTAGGGACCTGAGTTGCGAGTCTGCAATCAACTTCCAACTAGGGTGACTATACAAACGACAAAAAAGGAAAACAAAAAGGCAGCAGTTGCGAGTCGAGGGTTGACTTGCAACTAACCCTCCCCCCTCGAGTTGCGAGTCGAGGGTCGATTTGCAACTGGGGCCCTGAGTTGCGAGTCTAGGATCAACTTGCATCTGGGTGTGACTATACAAACTACAAAAAGAAAAGGGCCCTAGTTGCGAGTCGAGTGATTTCTAGCGACTAGGGCAACTATACAAAACTATCAAAGGAGCCCCCCCCCCCCGCCCCCGCCACAGTTGCGAGTCCAAGGTGGACTTGCAACTCGGAGCTCAAGTTGTAAGTCAAAAGGGTTGACTTGCAACTAGGGACAAACCTACAAAGCTATGATAAAAAAACCCGAGTTGCGAGTCTAGTGTCAAATTGCAAACCGTGGCGAATGTACAAACTACAAAAAGGAAAGGGCCCCCAGTTGCGAATCGAGTGTCGACTTGCAACTAGGGCTTCCCGAGTTGCGAGCCCGGGTCTACTTGCAACTGGGGCAACTATACCAACTACAAAAATAAAACGACCGCAAGTTGCAAGTTGAGTGTCGACTTGCAACTAGGGACCTAAGTTGCGAGTCTGCGGTCAAGTTGCAACTGGGGTGACTATACAAACTACAAAAAAGAAAAGGGGCCACAGTTGTGAGTGGAGGGTTGACTTGCATCTGGCCCCCTTCCCGGTTGCGATTTCGGGGTCAATTTGTAATGGCGAGTCGAGGGTTGAGTTGCAACTAGCCCCTCCCCCTTCCTGAATTGCGAGTCTGCAATCAACTTGCAACTGGATGGCTATACAAACCACACAAAAAAGAAAAAGGGCCGCAATCGTGAGTCAAAGGGTTGACTTGCAACTGGGGCCCATGAGTTGCGAGTCCAGGGTCAAATTGCAACTTGGGCAATGATACAAATAATAGAAAAGAAAAACGGCCCCAAGTTGCGAGTTGATTGTTGAATTGCAAGTGGGGTCCCGAGTTGGGAGTCCGGGGTCAACTTGCAACTGAGGGCCCCCGAGTTGTGAGCACGGGACAACTTGCAACTGGGCAACTATACAAAATTACAAAAAAAGAAAAATGTCCCCCAGTTGCGAGTCGTGTGTCAGACTTGCAACTGGCCCCTCCTCCTCCGTAGTTGTGAGTTCGAGGGTCAACTTGAAAATGGGCACACCTATACAAACTACGAAAACAAAAGGGCCCCAGTTGCGAGTCTGGGGATGTCTTGCACTGGGTCCTGAGTTGCGAGTTCAGGGTCAACTTGTAACTGGGGCATCTATACAAACTATAGAAAAGAAAAGGGCCCCAATTTGCAAGTTGAGTGTTAACTTGCAACTGGGGTCCCGAGACGCGGGTCCGGGGTCAACTTGCAACTGGCGCAATTATACAAACTACAAAAAAGGAAAAGGGCCCTGAGTTGCGAGTCTGCGATCAACTTGTAACTTGGGAAACTATACAAACTGCAACAAAAGGGTCCCAGTTGCGAGTCGAGGGTTGACTTGCAACTAACCCCCCCCCCCCCCCCCCCGCGAGTTGCGAGTCGAGGGTCGATTTGCAACTGGGGCCCTGAGTTGCGAGTCTAGGATCAACTTGCATCTGGGTGTGACTATACAAACTACAAAAAGAAAAGGGCCCTAGTTGCGAGTCGAGTGATGTCTAGTGACTGGGGCAACTATACAAAACTATCAAAGGAGCCCCCCCGCCACAGTTGCGACTCCAAGGTGGACTTGCAACTCGGAGCTCAAGTTGTAAGTCAAAAGGGTTGACTTGCAACTAGGGACAAACCTACAAAGCTATGATAAAAAAACCCGAGTTGCGAGTCCAGTGTCAAATTGCAAACCGTGGCGAATGTACAAACTACAAAAAGGAAAGGGCCCCAGTTGCGAATCCAGTGTCGACTTGCAACTAGGGCTTCCCGAGTTGCGAGCCCGGGTCTACTTGCAACTGGGGCAACTATACCAACTACAAAAATAAAACGACTGCAAGTTGCAAGTTGAGTGTCGACTTGCAACTAGGGACCTGAGTTGCGAGTCTGCAGTCAAGTTGCAACTGGGGTGACTATACAAACTACAAAAAAGAAAACGGGCCACAATTGTGAGTGGAGGGTTGACTTGCATCTGGCCCCCTTCCCGGTTGCGATTTCGGGGTCAATTTGTAATGGCGAGTCGAGGGTTGACTTGCAACTAGCCCCTCCCCCTTCCTGAATTGCGAGTCTGCAATCAACTTGCAACTGGATGGCTATACAAACCACAAAAAAGGGCCGCAATCGTGAGTCAAAGGGTTGACTTGCAACTAGGGCCCATGAGTTGCGAGTCTAGGGTCAACTTGCAACTTGGGCAATTATACAAATTATAGAAAAGAAAAAGGGCCCCAAGTTGCAAGTTGAGTGTTGAATTGCAAGTGGGGTCCCGAGTTGTGAGTCCGGGGTCAACTTGCAACTGAGGGCCCCCGAGTTGTGAGCATGGGTCAACTTGCAACTGGGCAACTATACAAAACTACAAAAAAAGAAAAATGTCCCCCAGTTGCGAGTCGTGTGTCAGACTTGCAACTAGCCCCTCCTCCTCTGTAGTTGTGAGTTCGGGGGTCAACTTGAAAATGGGCACACCTATACAAAATACGAGAACAAAAGGGCCCGAGTTGCGAGTCTGGGGATGTCTTGCACTGGGTCCTGAGTTGCGAGTTCAGGGTCAACTCGTAACTGGGGCATCTATACAAACTATAGAAAAGAAAAGGGCCCCAATTTGCCAGTTGAGTGTTAACTTGCAACTGGGGTCCCGGGACGCGAGTCCGGGGTCAACTTGCAACTGGCGCAATTATACAAACTACAAAAAAGGAAAAGGGCCCTGAGTTGCGAGTCTGCCATCAACTTGTAACTTGGGAAACTATACAAACTGCAACAAAAGGGTCGCAGTTGCGAGTCGATGCTTGACTTGCTACTAAGACACCCCCCCCCCCCCCGGAGTTACGAGCCCGGGTCAACATGCAACTGGGGGCAACTATACAATCTACAAAAAAGAAAAAAATCCCAAGTTGCGAGTCGAGCATCGACTTGCAGCTAGGGACCTGAGTTGCGAGTCTGCAATCAACTTCCAACTAGGGTGACTATACAAACGACAAAAAAGGAAAACAAAATGGCAGCAGTTGCGAGTCGAGGGTTGACTTGCAACTAACCCTCCCCCCCCCCCCCCGCGAGTTGCGAGTCGAGGGTCGATTTGCAACTGGGGCCCTGAGTTGCGAGTCTAGGATCAACTTGCATCTGGGCGTGACTATACAAACTACAAAAAGAAAAGGGCCCTAGTTGCGAGTCGAGTGATGTCTAGCGATTGGGGTAACTAGACAAAACTATCAAAGGAGCCCCCCCCCCCCCCCCGCCCCCACCACATTTGCGACTCCAAGGTGGACTTGCAACTCGGAGCTCAAGTTGTAAGTCAAAAGGGTTGACTTGCAACTAGGGACAAACCTACAAAGCTATGATAAAAAAACCCGAGTTGCGAGTCTAGTGTCAAATTGCAAACCGTGGCGAATGTACAAACTACAAAAAGGAAAGGGCCACCAGTTGCGAATCGAGTGTCGACTTGCAACTAGGGCTTCCCGAGTTGCGAGCCCGGGTCTACTTGCAACTGGGGCAACTATACCAACTACAAAAATAAAACGACCGCAAGTTGCAAGTTGAGTGTCGACTTGCAACTAGGGACCTGAGTTGCGAGTCTGCGGTCAAGTTGCAACTGGGGTGACTATACAAACTACAAAAAAGAAAAGGGGCCCCAGTTGTGAGTGGAGGGTTGACTTGCATCTGGCCCCCTTCCCGGTTGCGATTTCGGGGTCAATTTGTAATGGCGAGTCGAGGGTTGACTTGCCACTAGCCCCTCCCCCTTCCTGAATTGTGAGTCTGCAATCAACTTGCAACTGGATGGTATACAAACCACACAAAAAAGAAAAAGGGCCGCAATCATGAGTCAAAGGGTTGACTTGCAACTGGGGCCCATGAGTTGCGAGTCCAGGGTCAACTTGCAACTTGGGCAATGATACAAATTATAGAAAAGAAAAAGGGCCCCAAGTTGCGAATTGAGTGTTGAATTGCAAGTGGGGTCCTGAGTTGTGAGTCCGGGGTCAACTTGCAACTGAGGGCCCCCGAGTTGTGAGCACGGGTCAACTTGCAACTGGGCAACTATACAAAACTACAAAAAAAGAAAAATGTCCCCCAGTTGCGAGTCGTGTGTCAGACTTGCAACTAGCCCCTCCTCCTCCGTAGTTGTGAGTTCGGGGGTCAACTTGAAAATGGGCACACCTATACAAAATACGAGAACAAAAGGGCCCGAGTTGCGAGTCTGGGGATGTCTTGCACTGGGTCCTGAGTTGCGAGTTCAGGGTCAACTTGTAACTGGGGCATCTATACAAACTATAGAAAAGAAAAGGGCCCCAATTTGCCAGTTGAGTGTTAACTTGCAACTGGGGTCCCGGGACGCGAGTCCGGGGTCAACTTGCAACTGGCGCAATTATACAAACTACAAAAAAGGAAAAGGGCCCTGAGTTGCGAGTCTGCCATCAACTTGTAACTTGGGAAACTATACAAACTGCAACAAAAGGGTCGCAGTTGCGAGTCGATGCTTGACTTGCTACTAAGACACCCCCCCCGGAGTTACGAGCCCGGGTCAACATGCAACTGGGGGCAACTATAAAATCTACAAAAAAGAAAAAATCCCAAGTTGCGAGTCGAGCATCGACTTGCAGCTAGGGACCTGAGTTGCGAGTCTGCAATCAACTTCCAACTAGGGTGACTATACAAACGACAAAAAAGGAAAACAAAAAGGCAGCAGTTGCGAGTCGAGGGTTGACTTGCAACTAACCCTCCCCCCCCCCCCCCCCGCGAGTTGCGAGTCGAGGGTCGATTTGCAACTGGGGCCCTGAGTTGCGAGTCTAGGATCAACTTGCATCTGGGTGTGACTATACAAACTACAAAAAGAAAAGGGCCCTAGTTGCGAGTCGAGTGATTTCTAGCGACTAGGGCAACTATACAAAACTATCAAAGGAGCCCCCCCCCCCCCGCCCCCGCCACAGTTGCGAGTCCAAGGTGGACTTGCAACTCGGAGCTCAAGTTGTAAGTCAAAAGGGTTGACTTGCAACTAGGGACAAACCTACAAAGCTATGATAAAAAAACCCGAGTTGCGAGTCTAGTGTCAAATTGCAAACCGTGGCGAATGTACAAACTACAAAAAGGAAAGGGCCCCCAGTTGCGAATCGAGTGTCGACTTGCAACTAGGGCTTCCCGAGTTGCGAGCCCGGGTCTACTTGCAACTGGGGCAACTATACCACCTACAAAAATAAAACGACCGCAAGTTGCAAGTTGAGTGTCGACTTGCAACTAGGGACCTAAGTTGCGAGTCTGCGGTCAAGTTGCAACTGGGGTGACTATACAAACTACAAAAAAGAAAAGGGGCCACAGTTGTGAGTGGAGGGTTGACTGGCATCTGGCCCCCTTCCCGGTTGCGATTTTGGGGTCAATTTGTAATGGCGAGTCGAGGGTTGACTTGCAACTAGCCCCTCCCCCTTCCTGAATTGCGAGTCTGCAATCAACTTGCAACTGGATGGCTATACAAACCACACAAAAAAGAAAAAGGGCCGCAATCGTGAGTCAAAGGGTTGACTTGCAACTGGGGCCCATGAGTTGCGAGTCCAGGGTCAAATTGCAACTTGGGCAATGATACAAATAATAGAAAAGAAAAACGGCCCCAAGTTGCGAGTTGATTGTTGAATTGCAAGTGGGGTCCCGAGTTGTGAGTCCGGGGTCAACTTGCAACTGAGGGCCCCCGAGTTGTGAGCACGGGTCAACTTGCAACTGGGCAACTATACAAAACTACAAAAAAAGAAAAATGTCCCCCAGTTGCGAGTCGTGTGTCAGACTTGCAACTGGCCCCTCCTCCTCCGTAGTTGTGAGTTCGAGGGTCAACTTGAAAATGGGCACACCTATACAAACTACGAAAACAAAAGGGCCCCAGTTGCGAGTCTGGGGATGTCTTGCACTGGGTCCTGAGTTGCGAGTTCAGGGTCAACTTGTAACTGGGGCATCTATACAAACTATAGAAAAGAAAAGGGCCCCAATTTGCAAGTTGAGTGTTAACTTGCAACTGGGGTCCCGAGACGCGAGTCCGGGGTCAACTTGCAACTGGCGCAATTATACAAACTACAAAAAAGGAAAAGGGCCCTGAGTTGCGAGTCTGCGATCAACTTGTAACTTGGGAAACTATACAAACTGCAACAAAAGGGTCGCAGTTGCGAGTCGATGCTTGACTTGCTACTAAGACACCCCCCCCGGAGTTACAAGCCCGGGTCAACATGCAACTGGGGGCAACTATACAATCTACAAAAAAGAAAAAATCCCAAGTTGCGAGTCGAGCATCGACTTGCAGCTAGGGACCTGAGTTGCGAGTCTGCAATCAACTTCCAACTAGGGTGACTATACAAACGACAAAAAAGGAAAACAAAAAGGCAGCAGTTGCGAGTCGAGGGTTGACTTGCAACTAACCCTCCCCCCTCGAGTTGCGAGTCGAGGGTCGATTTGCAACTGGGGCCCTGAGTTGCGAGTCTAGGATCAACTTGCATCTGGGTGTGACTATACAAACTACAAAAAGAAAAGGGCCCTAGTTGCGAGTCGAGTGATTTCTAGCGACTAGGGCAACTATACAAAACTATCAAAGGAGCCCCCCCCCCCCCCCGCCCCCGCCACAGTTGCGAGTCCAAGGTGGACTTGCAACTCGGAGCTCAAGTTGTAAGTCAAAAGGGTTGACTTGCAACTAGGGACAAACCTACAAAGCTATGATAAAAAAACCCGAGTTGCGAGTCTAGTGTCAAATTGCAAACCGTGGCGAATGTACAAACTACAAAAAGGAAAGGGCCCCCAGTTGCGAATCGAGTGTCGACTTGCAACTAGGGCTTCCCGAGTTGCGAGCCCGGGTCTACTTGCAACTGGGGCAACTATACCAACTACAAAAATAAAACGACCGCAAGTTGCAAGTTGAGTGTCGACTTGCAACTAGGGACCTAAGTTGCGAGTCTGCGGTCAAGTTGCAACTGGGGTGACTATACAAACTACAAAAAAGAAAAGGGGCCACAGTTGTGAGTGGAGGGTTGACTTGCATCTGGCCCCCTTCCCGGTTGCGATTTCGGGGTCAATTTGTAATGGCGAGTCGAGGGTTGAGTTGCAACTAGCCCCTCCCCCTTCCTGAATTGCGAGTCTGCAATCAACTTGCAACTGGATGGCTATACAAACCACACAAAAAAGAAAAAGGGCCGCAATCGTGAGTCAAAGGGTTGACTTGCAACTGGGGCCCATGAGTTGCGAGTCCAGGGTCAAATTGCAACTTGGGCAATGATACAAATAATAGAAAAGAAAAACGGCCCCAAGTTGCGAGTTGATTGTTGAATTGCAAGTGGGGTCCCGAGTTGGGAGTCCGGGGTCAACTTGCAACTGAGGGCCCCCGAGTTGTGAGCACGGGACAACTTGCAACTGGGCAACTATACAAAATTACAAAAAAAGAAAAATGTCCCCCAGTTGCGAGTCGTGTGTCAGACTTGCAACTGGCCCCTCCTCCTCCGTAGTTGTGAGTTCGAGGGTCAACTTGAAAATGGGCACACCTATACAAACTACGAAAACAAAAGGGCCCCAGTTGCGAGTCTGGGGATGTCTTGCACTGGGTCCTGAGTTGCGAGTTCAGGGTCAACTTGTAACTGGGGCATCTATACAAACTATAGAAAAGAAAAGGGCCCCAATTTGCAAGTTGAGTGTTAACTTGCAACTGGGGTCCCGAGACGCGGGTCCGGGGTCAACTTGCAACTGGCGCAATTATACAAACTACAAAAAAGGAAAAGGGCCCTGAGTTGCGAGTCTGCGATCAACTTGTAACTTGGGAAACTATACAAACTGCAACAAAAGGGTCCCAGTTGCGAGTCGAGGGTTGACTTGCAACTAACCCCCCCCCCCCCCGCGAGTTGCGAGTCGAGGGTCGATTTGCAACTAGGGCCCTGAGTTGCGAGTCTAGGATCAACTTGCATCTGGGTGTGACTATACAAACTACAAAAAGAAAAGGGCCCTAGTTGCGAGTCGAGTGATGTCTAGTGACTGGGGCAACTATACAAAACTATCAAAGGAGCCCCCCCGCCACAGTTGCGACTCCAAGGTGGACTTGCAACTCGGAGCTCAAGTTGTAAGTCAAAAGGGTTGACTTGCAACTAGGGACAAACCTACAAAGCTATGATTAAAAAACCCGAGTTGCGAGTCCAGTGTCAAATTGCAAACCGTGGCGAATGTACAAACTACAAAAAGGAAAGGGCCCCAGTTGCGAATCCAGTGTCGACTTGCAACTAGGGCTTCCCGAGTTGCGAGCCCGGGTCTACTTGCAACTGGGGCAACTATACCAACTACAAAAATAAAACGACTGCAAGTTGCAAGTTGAGTGTCGACTTGCAACTAGGGACCTGAGTTGCGAGTCTGCAGTCAAGTTGCAACTGGGGTGACTATACAAACTACAAAAAAGAAAACGGGCCACAATTGTGAGTGGAGGGTTGACTTGCATCTGGCCCCCTTCCCGGTTGCGATTTCGGGGTCAATTTGTAATGGCGAGTCGAGGGTTGACTTGCAACTAGCCCCTCCCCCTTCCTGAATTGCGAGTCTGCAATCAACTTGCAACTGGATGGCTATACAAACCACAAAAAAGGGCCGCAATCGTGAGTCAAAGGGTTGACTTGCAACTAGGGCCCATGAGTTGCGAGTCTAGGGTCAACTTGCAACTTGGGCAATTATACAAATTATAGAAAAGAAAAAGGGCCCCAAGTTGCAAGTTGAGTGTTGAATTGCAAGTGGGGTCCCGAGTTGTGAGTCCGGGGTCAACTTGCAACTGAGGGCCCCCGAGTTGTGAGCATGGGTCAACTTGCAACTGGGCAACTATACAAAACTACAAAAAAAGAAAAATGTCCCCTAGTTGCGAGTCGTGTGTCAGACTTGCAACTGGCCCCTCCTCCTCCGTAGTTGTGAGTTCGGGGGTCAACTTGAAAATGGGCACACCTATACAAACTATGAAAACAAAAGGGCCCCAGTTGCGAGTCTGGATGTCTTGCACTGGGTCCTGAGTTGCGAGTTCAGGGTCAACTTGTAACTGGGGCATCTATACAAACTATAGAAAAGAAAAGGGCCCCAATTTGCAAGTTGAGTGTTAACTTGCAACTGGGGTCCCGAGACGCGAGTCCGGGGTCAACTTGCAACTGGCGCAATTATACAAACTACAAAAAAGGAAAAGGGCCCTGAGTTGCGAGTCTGCGATCAACTTGTAACTTGGGAAACTATACAAACTGCAACAAAAGGGTCGCAGTTGCGAGTCGATGCTTGACTTGCTACTAAGACACCCCCCCCCCCCCCCCCCCCCCCGGAGTTACGAGCCCGGGTCAACATGCAACTGGGGGCAACTATACAAACTACAAAAAAGAAAAAATCCCAAGTTGCGAGTCGAGCGTCGACTTGCAGCTAGGGACCTGAGTTGCGAGTCTGCAATCAACTTCCAACTAGGGTGACTATACAAACGACAAAAAAGGAAAAAAAAGGCAGCAGTTGCGAGTCGAGGGTTGACTTGCAACTAACCCCCCGCCCCCCGCGTCCTCGAGTCGAACCCGGGGTCGTTGCATGGGATGCGCTACTAACACCAAGTCAAACCCCTCGAGTTGCATGGGATGTTCTGCTGACACCAAAACAAAAAGAAAAACGTCAAACAATTAGTAAGAATGGTTTATATTGAAAAAAGGGAGGAAAAACATTTCGACAAAAAAAGTTTTAGGAAAAAACAAAAATACCGCTAAATCTTCAGAGCCGCCGCGGATGAATATGCCAAAGCTCTGCTGGTCGTCATTCTCGCAATATCAATGGTAGAGTGGGCACACCATCCTGCATGGTAAAATTAAAGAAAAGAAAAAATGACCTTGGGACATTTTCCCACATTCAGTTTGCACGCAGAAAAAAATCAACAAAAAACTTTGAATTATAGCAGTACCGTAAAAACTACAAAATCATAGACTCACAAAACTACCCCAGCAAAATTCATAACATGATACCACATATTTCGATATATTTGTGAAGCAAAGGGAATATAGTGAACACCATCCCTGCCAAAACAAAAAGGGAACAACAATGTATGGCCCACATTACTTCTAAAAACATGCTGACACAAACTGATTAAAGTTCAGAAAGTGCACCATTTGTACTAAAAAAACACACCATTTCCTACCCAGCTCAGAAAAAACAAAAAGAAGTGTTCACTACAGTACAGAACTACATTCTATCAGTCAAAAAGTACTTAAAGAAAAAAAGGAAAAAAGAAAAAAAAATACTAGTTCAGAAATACAATCTCACCAGATCTGAACTACAGAATCCATTTAATTCATGTTCAACACACCGGACAAAAAAAAATTCAGACACAGGTGTGACATAGCACTGATTACTACTTATACCTTTGAGATGCTTGAATACATATGTTCAAACAAAAAAACCTATCAGGATCCTATTGTACACACCATCTTCATCCAAAGAAAAGCAAAATACATATGTATTGTGGAGATCAGCCTGGACTAACTGAACTTTATTGTTCAGGAAAACCAGATTATGTATCTCTATTTGGTGACCCCCTGTATAGGATGTGCTATGCAATGCACATCCATAACAAAAATTGAAGACCTGCAAAAAAATCAACCCCCCTGCCCTAGAAACTGATGGCAATCGCAAAACAAACATGAACTCCACAAGGATTAAGTCTGCACAAAAAGCACAGGAAGACGGGGGCAACTATCATTTAACAGCACAATTGATCAAAAAACAACTACAGAATCCTGCCATCCCACTGAAACTCTAGACACAAAGTCTACCCGCCCCATCTCTGTTTTAAACCCTAAGAAATCCCCTCACAATTACACAAGATCTGTAGATTGGGGGCAAACCCTAGATGGATTGATACAAACAAAGGACACGCTAGAAAGAATCAAACAAGAAGGGAAAAAAGCAGCAGGAAAGAAAACTCACTTCGTTGGGGCCTCTCTCCTCCCTTCTCACTCTCAAACTCGCCGCCGCCTGGAGGCTGGAGCACTGCCTGGCAGAGAGGAAAACGACTGGACTGGTGGAAATGAACATGAGCGACCCCCTCCTTCACGAGAGAAAAATGTAACGGCGCTATGATGAGGAGGCGAGGCAACTGAGCAAAGCCCACTACTGAGACAAACAAAACGGGCCGCCAGCCCGACCTCGCGAACAAAAACCCAACAACAGCCCCAAAACATCTCACGTGACCGTCCGACACGGGCCGAAGCGTGCGACAAACGCGAGGCGAACGAGCGCGCGAGCGTCACGATCAACTTGCACGATTTCTAAAGACAACGGAGATCCGACGGTCAAGCACTTAGATGTGAGATAGTTATTTCACATCTAGTAGATGTGAAATAGCAAAACTGTACTTCTAAACCCTCCCAGGTTGTTGGATGCTAGAGATTACGATGCAATCTACCATATAATTTTGGGCTGAAGAAAAAAAAGTCATGTATATCTCCCTCACGACCTAATTTTCTCAATCTCCCACATGAAAAAAAACTGTCACGTAAGCATCTCTCTCTCGTGATTGTTTTGAGGGAAAAAATAGCTAACGACCCATGCCAAAGACGTCGCCTTAATCCTTCGTAAAAAAAATAGGATCCAAGTTCGTTTTGTTGGAAAAAAAGGGGAACCCAAGACGATTCCCTCCGTGTTACCTCCGATCTCCTCGACGCCAGTTCAGCTTATCGTCGCTAACCCATGCCTCTCGATCTTCCCTGGCACCCAGCCACCCTCTCCTCCAAGAGAAAAAAAGGATTGATGGTCTCATCTAAACGATGACCATGCCTATATATCTCCCTCAAGAAAACTATGGCCAACTTTGGTTCTCCGTCCGTGGCTTCCACCTTTTTTTATCTTTCTGCGAGACCGATCTATGTTTCTCTCGCTGCCGGAAATTTCTCATGGCGGCGCATGACTCCCACTTGCTAGATGCAAAGACGCTTTCTATTATCTCATCACCACCGTGCATTCATCGTGGCAGGCTGGCAGCACACAGGCGCCACTTCGTAGAGAAAGTGGAGGTTGCTTAGGAACATGAAAGAGATGCCATCAGGGGGCGGTGCTGAAACATCATGGCGACAGAGGAAGATGACATGAATCGTTCAAGCATAGGACTAGCTACATGGTGAGACACGCACCACACACATATACTGCAGGCGGTTGGACATGGGCATGCCCATCGACGATTTAGACGAATACGAGATCGACCTGATATTGAGGTACTGTTCCAGCCAACAATCTATTTCCACTCTTCCGGTCCTTTCCTATGCACGCAGGGATCCAATTATTTTTTCTGTTTGGCAATGCACTCTAACTGTTCGTTGAATTGTTAAAGTGCCAAGACTTGAATTCCTATAGCAGAGTTTTCCTCAGGAATTTGTTGAAGCATATGAAGTAATAGTAGGATATATATACACTATTATGTCCTTTGGGCATGTAATCTTTTTTAGTACATAGTGTGTTTGTTACTAATGTGGAACTGTCTTTCATGTACTGGCTAACAAAACTGCATTTGTATCACATTGGTTGCTTTACATCAGGTCGCTGATTACCTGTTAGTTTCCTAGAATACTCGCTCATCGGGATCCACTCATGCATACATCAAGGCAGAGTTGCTTCAGCCTCCCTACTCCATGCCATGGGGATTAACCATTGCAGCGCCCAACTGTACATGTCTCAGTCCCCAACTAATGGAAACAGTTTGGTGCAGGCATGTAGCTGACTCCAAGCATATATTGTTGCTCTTGCCTATTACTCTCTGATGAGGAACAAGCTTGCCCTGCGATTATTTGCCGGCTGCAGAACATGCACATGTATGTAGAAAGGCTCGATCCAAGAATCAGTTGATGGGCGATGTTGTACTTAGTCAGCAGCAACGTCCACCTGTACGTGTACGCCGGCTTGAAAGGCAGGCAGGTGGATTGATTCCGGTGTAAAGGAAAAGGAGCCTCGGCCCTCGGCAGCAGATGCATACGGCAACCAGGTGAAGCTATGTTTTGTTTTCTAAGTTGATCCACATATTTATTCCTTTTGGTTATTTCAACCTCTCCCTCACGACCAATAGGTATGTACCGTGCATTCATCCTTCGTATATATGAAAACCTTGAAAAAATATCTTCTCTAAATATTTTTATTAGATTTACTATTCACTTAATTGAGAGTTAGATGATAATTAATTGGCGTCAATGATGAATTCAGATTTTGATTCATTGTATGTATTCTTAAGATTATAAAGGATTTTACTTCTCCAGTTTAGTTTTGACATGATCTATTTAAATAAAGTACTCCCTCCGTCCCAAAATATTGACTATTGCTCCAGTTCTTTATATTTTCTTGCCTTTTACTTGCTTTGATGTCAGTTATGCAGATGAACTGGACCGGTCTTCACAGCTCATCCAATAACTTTATACACAAGAATATGGCGAATTGACACGGGGGTGCTAAAACAGAACCAGATGGCAAGGCAAGGATTAGACAGGTCCTATAGAAAGACGACCCCCATGTTGACTCGCCAAATCATACTTGGAAGCAACACCAATGGTAGCTCCAAATTAATATATGCCACCGAGCATGGAGCAGTAGTAGCCTTCCAGAGTCAAATATATGCTCTCACATTTACATTCACTTGGAAAAAATGATGTGCTAAGCTCCACTGGATTTTTTCATGATGCAAACCTATGAATACATGTTCATAAGTCAGGAGGAAATCCTTCTCACTGAGAAACAATTTCTATATGCAGTTGTTGCATTAATTACTATTACCTCCTTAATAAGTCGTTCAAATAAATCGGATGTGACCACTGAAAAAAATAGCACGCTATAACCTCGCTAATAGCACGCTATAGCATATTAAGAATTGTCTCGCTAAATTTATCAGTGCACAATGTCTCGCTAATAGCACGCTATAGCGCGATATAGCACGTTAATAGCATATTTTGAGGTCGGCGCTATTTTGCTGTAGCACGCTATTTTTTTCATTGGATGTGACTCTAACTTACAGATTACAATATTTTATCATATGTAGGTTAAATATAAAATCTCCCTAGCTCGGTTATGATACCATTTTCTACTATCCTAACAAGTAAGGAAATCACCTTTAAAGATTCTCACGTTGAGGACCTGAACATATAGGAGAGCTTGGCAATGTCTATGTGCTGGGCGGAGAAACACACTGCCCAATCCAATTATCTGATGCCAATGCTAGCATGTTCGGCTACACCTACAAGTTTGCTTGGATTATAATCTGGTGCGTTATTAAGTTGCTATTTTTGTACTTGCAAAGATTTATCTTTTGTTGTCATATAGATAAATTTATCTTTTTGGATTACAAAACTGCAGTATATTTAGCTATGTACTCCTAATTAAATTTGTTCCTTTAGCTTCTATTTTATTTCAGTCTTGGGTGCACTGGAAGATCACTATAGATATACTTTTTTCTCGATTATTCTGGCAATAAGTTTTGTGGTGTACTATTTTGTTATAAGATGGTTTGTAATTTTGATGCATTGCTAATGCTACTTTTTTCCATTTCGTTTCCACAAATAGCGCTTTAAATTTTTGTTATGATAGATGATTGGTTTTCTGTCAGTACATTTTCTCAATCTTTGACTTGATAATAACCTGTCAAAATAGTTGAATTTCATAAGTTTCTAGAAAGTATAATTACCTAATGTATTCTTCAAATATAATTTAAATGTATTAAAATCATCTGGTTGGGGCGCTGGCCCCGCTTGCGGCAAGGGCGCCGGCTCCGCCTTGGGGGGCGATGCCTCCGCCAGTGGCGCCTGTCCCCGTGCCGCGGGCAGCACCGACGCCGCCTCCTAGGGCCGAACCGCCGCCGTCACAACGGCCGTGGTCGAGGCAGATGGCGGGAGGCCGAGGCGGTGCTGGTCAGGGTTCGCCCGGCCATGGGACGGGTGCGTCGGCGGGGGATGACCGTAACCCCCCGCGTGGTCAGTGGGGCGATGACGGGTATGATGCTTATGGCGCTGGTCTGCACCGGGGTTCTTCATCCACCGGAGGGGGCCGTGGCTATGCTTGGGTGGACAACGGCAATGATAACCGGGGTTTCCAAGCACGGACTGGAAATTTTGTCGAGGGCGCGGCTGGACCTAACAACCGAGCTTTCCGAGGACGTTTTCGTGGAGGTCGGGGCGGGAACCGGCGGCACTACCAGCCTCGGCATACTAAGACCGCTACCGTGACGGAGGTAGCGGATGGTGCATCGGATCTACCGCAGGTGGCGGTGGAGACGGTGCAGGCTTTGGCTGCAGTTTCTTTGCCAGAGCCCATGCAGACTGGTGATTCTAATTCTGAGCAAGGTTCGGACAAGGCCGAGAGTGACAAGTTATCCAAGTGGGCGGCTAAGAAGAAGAAGCTCACCTGTTTCCGTTGTGGGGAACCGGGACACTTTTTGGTTGAGTGTACTGCGGAGTTATGCGATTTGTGCCAGAAACCTAAACACACAGCTGCCGAGTGTCCTCTTATGTTGGGGCCTAAACCATCCGTTCAGATTTACGGGGTGTGTTGTTCGGAGTTGATGTTTTTTGAGTCTCCATCTGTGGAGCCCTCCGCGCCCATAGTGGAAACGTCCTTCCCCGGTGTGGTGAAGGTGGTTCACGGTCCGTTGACCGAAGCACAGATCATTCAGCAGTTGAGAGAGCTCGCTCCGGGTAATTTTCAGTGGTCCTTACTTAAGCTCACAGATAATTCTTATAAAGTGGATTTCCCGTCTAAGGAGAATCAGCTGAGGATTCTCAAGTTCGGTATGAGCAGGGTCACGGGTACTAGTTATGTACTGGAGTTTGATGAGTGGAAAAAGAAAGAGCCACAGGGCACGCCCTTAACTCAGATTTGGGTTCGCTTCTCTGGAGCCCCGTCTGACCCTCTGGCCAGCTTCTTGGTGACGTGGAGCCTGGGTTCTTTGATTGGCAGGACTGAGCAGGTGGATATGCTGTTCACTCGTGCTCACGGGGTGGCACAGCTTCTTGTAAGTGTCGCTAACATTGAGTTCTTGCCAGACGTGGTGCCTTGGACTTATGCAGGCGTTTTATATCAGTTGGATGTTGAGTATGAGGATCCTAATCTGTTCAATGAGTTTGAGGATGATAATCCCATGGACACTTCTGAGGGAGGAGGGGCTTCGGGGAACCAGGATGATATTGCTAAGAGTGATGATGACAAGGCTAAGGGGCCTTCGGGGCAGTCAGACACTGGTGACTCCGCCCCTGTTGGGTCTACTGCCACAGTTCCGACTACCACTCTTCAGCTTGGTTCTTTGGGAGCGTTCTCGGCTCCGCCGAGGCTGTCGTGTGACCGGGTCGTTTCTGCGAGCCCGATGCTCAGTTTGTGTGTGTCGAGGTTTGTTGAGGAGGGAGGTGCGGCGGGGCAGGAGGCCCCGCCCTCGGTTGTCTCCTCTCCTTCGGCGCCAGTCGTGGTGGCCGCGCCGGTGGTCGCGGGCGGAGGTGACGAGCAGGAGGCTCGGCCCTCTGGGCCCTTGTCGCCGTCGGCGCCTAGGTTCGGCTCGGCACCCTTGATGAGGTCGCCGACTTGCGGGGGAGCGGGCGTGCAGGAGGCTGTCGTCTCCCCTTCTGTTGCTTTGGAGGGCGGGCCGGGTGGTCTGGTCGCTTCGGCACCGGACTCCATGGACCGCGCTATGCCGAGTTCGCCGGTCTCGGGCGTCGGCGGGATTTCCGTCAATGGGGCCTGGGAGCTTTCGTCGTCTCTGGATGATGCTCCGGTGGCCCCGGCGCTGGCCACCGCCGTTGGGGGACGGGCAGGAGGCTCTTTCCCTAGCACGGCTTCACGCGAGGAGGTAATCGCTTTCGGCGGGATCCCGGATCCTATCTCTGCAGGGAGACGGGTCAGCGGGAGACTGCAGGAGCAGCCAGACGTTGATGACATGCAGCTAAGGTGTGCTTTGAGGGCGGCCAAGTTGCGCGACATCGAGACTTCCACTGGTATGTCTGTCAATAAATCAAATTCTATTATGCATTTTACCAATGATGAGATTGTGCACAATGCCAACCAACTAGGAGTATCACTTGGTAATAATGATCTAAAGATTTCTAAGTCTGTTAATGATATGCTCGATTTGGAAGCTGGACGAGCGTTAGAATTGATTCGTAACATAGCTGCCGTTAAGCCTATGAATGAGTCGGAGATTGATGCGCTTGGGGTTAGGGCTCTTGATGGTTTGTGTGCCGATCTTGACCCTGCGGTACAGGAGACGGAGGAGGAGGATGAGTATGCCTATCCTGAAACCTCTAACCATGAGGATGAGTCTTTGGTGGTAGAGGCTGAGCCCGAGCGTGCCGAACCTTCTGATGTTTGCGTTAAGCCTAAACGGACCTGGAAACGGAAGGTTTATCCAGTGTCGGCTGTGCGTAGAAGTGCTAGGATCGGTACCTCTAAAAAATTTCATGATGAAATATGAGAGGCATTTTTTGGAATAGCAGAGGTCTTAAAGACTTGGCTAAAAGAAGGTTTCTAGCGGAGGCTTCTCTTGAACATCATTTAGACTTTATTGCTTTGTCCGAGACTGGACGAGGTAATTTCAATCCACAATTTCTTAGCACCTTATCTGGGGGGGGGGTAGATTTTGACTGGCACTGCCTCCCACCTCGAGGAAGATCCGGTGGGGTTCTACTTGGGGTTAAGTGCGAAACGTTGGAGGTTCGGAGTGTAGTGTTGGGTGAGTTTGCGGTCAAGTTTCGGGTCAGAACTAAAGCTAATGGATTCGATTGGGCTTTGGTGGCAGTCTATGGAGCTGCGCAACCCGAACTCAAGCCAGATTCCTTGGCTGATTTGGTCCGTGTTTGCGGTAACGAGCAGCTACCCGTCTTAGTGGGTGGTGATTTTAACATTATTCGAAGAAAGGAGGAAAAGAATAATGACAATTTTGACAGCAGATGGTCGTTTATGTTCAATACTATCATTGAAAGGTTGGATCTCAGAGAGATAGAGCTCTCGGGTAGGAAATTCACTTGGGCAAACTCGTTACCGGTTCCTACTTTTGAGAAGCTTGATCGTGTTTTGGCTAGCGTCGATTGGGAACAGAAGTTTCCTCTGGTAACGGTGCAGGCGTTGACACGAGGTATCTCGGATCACACACCGCTACTAGTCGACTCAGGGGCTCAAACTCATGTGGGTAATAAGAATATTTTCTCTTTCGAACTTGCTTGGTTTGAAAGAGAAGGGTTCCTCGAGTTGTTAGCTAGAGAGTGGGCTAAGGACTCGGGGGGAAGGTCACCCATTGAGCGGTGGCAGTGCAAGATTCGTCATCTTCGAAGGTTCCTTCGTGGATGGGCCAAGCATACGTATGGGATATATAAGGCGGAGAAGGAAAGACTCCTTATGCTTATTCACTCCCTTGAGTTAAAAGCCGAAACCTCTATATTAGATACCAGCGAGCTGGAGACTAAAGTGGAGGCCGAGTTAAGGCTGAAAGAGCTTCTCCGCGAGGAGGAATTGAAGTGGGCTTTGAGAGCTAAGGTTCGTAAAATTGTCCAAGGGAGGACAACACTCAATTCTTTCATATGATTGCTAATGGAAAGCATCGTAAGAAGAGAATTTTCCAATTAGAACAAGATGAAGGGACGATAGTTGGTCAGGAAAACCTGAAAGTTTACATTACCAACTATTATAAGCAGTTGTTTGGACCTCCGGAAGAGAGTTTTGTGTCCTTGGATGAGTCAAGGGTTGAGGATGTTCCTCAACTTGAGACGGAAGAGAATGAGATTTTGACTGCTCCTTTTACGGAGAAGGAGGTGTTTGAGGCCATTGCACAAATGAAAAACATTAAAGCGCCAGGACCGGATGGGTTTCCGGCGGAGTTTTACAAAAGGTGCTGGCACTTTATTAAGGGTGACCTGTTGCCGATGTTTCATGAATTGTTCATTGGTCAGCTTCATTTGTTCAAGCTCAATTTTGGAACGATAACTCTTCTTCCTAAGAAGACAGAGGCTATTCGCATTGAGCAGTTCAGTCCTATCTGTTTGCTTAATGTCAGTTTCAAAATATTCACCAAGGTTGGGACGAACCGACTCACGCAGATTGCGCATTCAGTTGTGCAACCGTCCCAGACCGCTTTCATGCCAGATAGAAATATCCTTGAAGGGGTGGTCATCTTGCATGAAACGCTCCATGAGATCCACTCAAAAAAACTAGATGGTGTGGTTTTTAAAGTGGATTTTGAAAAAGCATACGATAAAGTTAAATGGCCATTCCTTCAACAAGCTTTGCGTATGAAAGGATTTGACAAGGCCTGGCGAGACCAGATTGAATCCTTTACGCAAAAAGGGAGTGTAGGGATTAAAGTGAATGATGATATAGGTCACTATTTCCAGACACACAAAGGACTAAGGCAAGGAGATCCCATGTCACCGATTCTATTCAACATAGTGGTTGATATGCTATCTATTTTAATAGGTCGGGCTAAGGATGCGGGGCAGGTTACTGGCTTGGTTCCACACCTAGTTGATGGTGGTATATCCATATTGCAGTATGCTGATGATACTATCATCTTTGTGGAGCATGACTTGGCGAAAGCGAGAAACATGAAGCTTGTGTTGTGCTTATTTGAACAATTGTCTGGGCTCAAGATTAACTTCCATAAGAGCGAATTGTTTTGCTTTGGAAGAGCTAATGATGACCAGGAGGCGTATAAGCAATTGTTCGGATGTGAGTTGGGTTCGCTACCGTTCACGTACTTAGGTATACCCATTCAACATCGTAAGCTGACGAACAAGGAGTGGAAGTGCATCGAGGATCGTTTTGAAAAGAAACTGAGCTGTTGGAAAGGGAAGCTCATGTCATATGGAGGGCGATTAATTCTGATTAATTCGGTCCTCACCAGTATGCCTATGTTTCTTTTATCCTTTTTTGAGGTCCCGGTGGGGGTCAGGAAGAGGTTAGACTTTTATCGATCTCGTTTCTTTTGGCAGAATGATGAGTTGAAACGAAAGTATAGGCTTGCAAAATGGGACATCATCTGTAGGCCGAAGGACCAAGGCGGTCTAGGCATTGAAAATGTAGAGATCAAGAATAGATGTCTCCTTAGCAAGTGGCTATTTAAACTTTCATCCGAGACAGAGGCTACTTGGGCTCAGATTTTGCGAAATAAGTATCTTCAGTCTAAAACATTGGCTCAGGTGACTGTGCGACCGACTGACTCACCGTTTTGGAAAGGGTTGATGAGAGTCAAGCCCCTCTTCTTTAACAGGGCAAAGATCTTAGTCGGTGATGGGGCTAATACGAGGTTCTGGGAGGATAGGTGGCTTGGGGAGACGCCCCTGGCACTTCAATATCCTACTTTGTACAACATTGTTCAACGTCGAGAAGCTTACGTTGCAACCGTCTTACAGTCCACACCTCTCAATATTAGCTTTCGGAGGACGCTGGTAGGTGATCGTTGGGAGGCCTGGCTTCATCTTGTACGAAGGCTGATGGATGTCCAGCTGTCTCAGCAGCCAGATAGATTGTTTTGGAAACTGACTAAGGACGGCGTGTTCTCGGTCAAATCCATGTATCTGGATGTCATAAACACTAGTGTCATTCCTTGCTCGAAGCACGTCTAGAAAGTTAAGGTATCTTTGCGAATCAAAGTGTTTATGTGGTTTGTGCATAAACAAGTCATTTTGACAAAGGATAATCTGGCAAAACGCAATTGGATGGGTTCTGCTAGGTGTAGTTTTTGTGATCATAACGAAACTATCACGCACCTCTTTCTAGATTGTCCGCTGGCTAAGATTCTTTGGCGTTCGATTCATATTGCTTTTAATATTACTCCGCCTACCTCTATCAACATGTTATTTGGAACGTGGCTTGATGGGGTTAACTCGGATATAGCGAGGCACATTCGTGTTGGAGTTTGTGCCTTGTTATGGGCCGTCTGGAACTGCAGAAATGATTTGGTTTTTAACATAGCAACGGACTTTCACTTTTTGCAGGTTATCTTCGGGGCCACAACATTGATCCGTATGTGGTCGCTACTCACTCCGACGGAGGCCAGGGGGCGTTTGGCTACCGCGTCTACCCGATGGGAGATGGTAGCTCGGGTTATTTTCAACCGGTTTGGATGACGGTCATGTAATATGATAGGCATGTAGTGCTCCTATTTTGTTTGCCTGCCGGTTGTGGCTTTTTGATTAGGCTCGTTTGAGCGTTCTTTTTTCTTTTCGTACTTTGAGATACTGGAGACTTTGATACTGGTTTAGTTTTTAATATTTTGAGCCGTATGCATCTTTCTGATGCAGAGGCTGGGGTAACTCCGCTTTTCGAAAAAAATGGAGATCTGGATGCTATAGGTGCATAGAAGTATGTTGGTATAAACTAATGTCTGCTTTGCTTTTCTACAGAATCTTTTGCTTATATCTTATATACTTGAGATGTTAAAGAAATAAACATGTTGCATAACCTGGTAATTTTCTTATTGTGGTGAACCGCGCATTGCTTACCTGCATCAACACGATTAAATTAGGTGCAATGAAGCCAATCTTGACGTATCTTCCAGTCATGGGCACGGACAATGAACAACAATAAATGAAATAAACTGCTAGAGTAGAACATTATGGTCACCCTCAAATGCAGCATGGTCATATTCTGCCAGGTTAATAAGCTTTCAGGGCACTAGAGTAACCATGCATCGCTTTACTAATTTCAGGTGTTCTTTTCACATACACATTTTTCATGAAATTACTAGCACTGCTCATCATACATCTGCATAAAAAATGAAGTATTAAGCTTATGATGGTCTGTGCTAAGTAGCAGTGAAAACATTGGAAAAACAAGGAAGGTTTGCATTAGAGAGTCCAATTAGGGGTTTAAATTACTGAGGATTAGGGTACCCTCCAACCCTCAATAGTTCAAGCAAATGAAATAAAAGTTTCAAATTTAGTTAATGTGATATTCTCATTTCCAGGTGATTTGTGATTAATAATGGACGGAGTTTGGTAAAGATATTGCTATCATACTGCTGTTACTTAGGTTTCCGTTGCTC
>NC_053041.3:80019293-80039293 GCF_002575655.3 Aegilops tauschii subsp. strangulata
AACAATGCGAAGGTTTTCCAATTTTTTGATTTTTTTGAATTTTTTATGCCCGTTTCAAAATGCGGTCAAAACGGCGGGCATGACCGTTCCTAGCTAGTGGTTGAATCTTGGAACTTTTTTGGTGTTTCTCTGATTAAATAGATACTTATGTACCTAGAAATGATTTTTGGAAAAAATAAAGAGCAAACTACGAGGTAGCTATAGTTCAAATTTGACCCGCTTCCAACTGAATCGGCGAAAATTTGTGTTTTTCACGAGAGGTGGATCAAAACTTTTTACACATAACCATTTGGTTAATTGTGCATTAAATATGTCCTAGTATTTTTTAAAATTGATTTGGTACAATTTTGCAACAAATATATGGTAGGTCCTTCACAAAAAAACTCATTTTAGGCACTCGAAAAAATGGAAAATGAATTTTTCGTCCAAAGAAAATGAAAACTCCCTTAGGCAACATTGTTTGGAATTCCAAGATGAACCCTTGTGCACAATATGAGATCATTTGAACAAACTATGCCATGAATGTGGCCATAAGATTGATCATTTGGATTGAAAGCCATGAATCTTCACGCATGATAGCTCATTTCTGAGAACACTTTTTTAAAATAATTGTCGTATTACAAGTTTATAATTTTTGCTGGTAACTTGGCCACATATGATGAAACAATGCGAAGGTTTTCCAATTTTTTGTTTTTTTTGAATTTTTTATGCCCGTTTCAAAATGCGGTCAAAACGGCGGGCATGACCGTTCGTAGCTAGTGGTTGAATATTGGATTTTTTTGGTGTTTCTCTGATTAAATAGATACTTATGTACCGAGAAATGATTTTTGGAAAAAATAAATAGCAAATTATGAGGCAGCTGCAGTTCAAATTTGACCCGCTTCCAGCTGACTCGGCGGAAATTTGTCTTTTTCATGAGAGGCGGATCGAATCTTTTGACACCCAGCCATTTTGTCAATTGTGCATTAAATATGTCCTAGTATTTTAGAAAATTGATTTGGTCCAATTTTGCAACAAATATATGGTACGTCCTTCACAAAAAAAATCATTTTCGGCACTCACAAAATTGAAAATGAATTTTTCGTGAATTACGACCAATTTTTTATTCAACTATGACCAATTGAGATGGTCATAACATCGTACGCGTATACTGCATTTTGATTGGTCCATGGGCGTTTCACGCGGATCATGCATGGAACACCGTCGGATGCTCGTGGATCCAACGGCGGTCCTCACCCCAAGCCCACCTAGGCCGTAACCCTAGCTCTTTCCTCGTCGACATTTTCCATCCACCCCCCGCCTCCTTTCTTTCTCTCCTCGCGCTGCCAATTCCCCTAGCTCTCTTCTCCTTCCTTGCTCCGTCTGCGCACGCCATGGCCCCCTGCACGCCCCTCCGTTGCCGGCGTTGACCCGTAGTCCACCTTCCCATCTTTCGCTCCCTCTCTCCACCCGTCGATCCCATCGATCCACGGCCAGATCCACCGCCTCTCGCGGCATCCCATCGGTCCACGGCCAGATCCACCGCCCACCCCGACCCACTTCTCGTTCCACCCACCCCGATCCATCCCCCCTCGTCTCCGCCGCCCCCACCCAGCTGCGCCGCGGCGAAGCCCGTCCTCCACGTAGCCGCCGTCTGCGGCCCCTCCTCCCCTCCTCTCTCTCCCGCTCGATTCACTTGTCGCCGCCACCTCCCACGCTCGATCCCGGCGAGGATGCAGCAGTCGATCCCGGCGAGGACGGCGGCGGCGAGGTCGGCGCCCTCGTCGAGCGGCACGCGGCGCTGGTGGCGGGGTCTGGCCAGCGACGCCGAGATCTGCTGCGGCGCGACGCTGACGTGGTCCGTCACGACCGCCCTTAGTTTCTGCACGCCCAACGAGATCTGCTGCACGGTCACCATGCCCAGGTCCATGGCCTGCTCCCTCTGCTCTTTTTTTCACTCTCGGCCACTGCCGCCGTGTAGAATTTGATGCTGCCATGGTCGTTCCCTCGATTTGATCGCCGCATTCGTGGATCAGGATCAGGAGCCCCTTGACCGGACGGCGGCCGGTGGTGCGGAGGTCGCCTGGAGCCGAAGCTTGCCCCAGCGCCATGCCTTTCCAGAGCTCGAGTGGATGCACTCATCGCTGCTTGATCTATAAGTGTTGGGTCTGTAGCTAGAAGAAGCTAGGGTTCTTGATTCCTGCTACTATCGAGATTCAGGCGGTGGTGGTCTTAGAATTTTTTATAGCAATATAGTCTAGTGCGGAGTACTCCTTGCTCCAACAAAAGGATTGCATCAGCCATTGGCAGCGTCTCCCTCTGTCCTCTGCTCAGTAGGAGCAAGATGGAGTCGATGGAGCAGAGTAGTGGAGTCTGCATTTTCTTCTTCTGTCAGACAGACATCCACATGCTGTACCGATTCTTAGTTCAAAGATAGGGATGTATAAATGGTTGCCGATCTCTCCATGCATGGAACAATAGCTTTTTATGTAGGATCCATTCCGTATAGATGAGTCACAACATTGATTTCTTGATCCATTTGGAAACTAAAAGAAAGTACAGAGAGGAGGAACTTGTTGGTAGAACTTCATCATATTCAGCAGACGGAGTCCACAGGTGTAGCATTTTGTCTAGTACACCCAGCACCACCTGAGGATCCAATCCACTGTTAGAAAGTTAGAAACTGATATTACAGGTTCCTTATAGTGCAAACCAAAGCAACTACTCCAACAATCATCAAATGAAACCATGTTCTTTAAAATTAAAGGGTCTGATTGATATTGGTCCTTCTTTTGACAGGTATAATATGTATCCTGACTTGTTATTTTCTTCTCTAGCAAGCACTATGGCATCAACTTCGTGGTGGCCAGCGCGACGGCCATCGAGCACAACTTCTTCGCCAAGAACAACCTCAGCGTGGACATCACGCCGCAGTACATCATGATGGAGCTCGGCTGGTTCGACGCCCATCTCAAGACGCCATATACCCCTGCCAGTACCTGATTGTTCTCATTCATTATTGTGGAGCAGCGCTTGCTTGTCCAAATCCATTTGTTTGAATTAATGCCAACATGTACATATTTACACAGGAGAGATAGCTAGATTTTCCAACTAAGAAGTGATAATAAAAATGTGGTTGTTTTAACCTAGAGGTTAATAAAACACTTTGATAGTTCTGTTCCCGAGCATTTTTGTCAGTTTGCAGTTACTTGTGCTGAGATACTAGTCTCTTTCCCTGTCTAGAAAATGTGATGTGTATTTCTTGTCGAGAGTATAATATTCCATGGCCACAACAAACAAGATGTTATTTCTAGTGCTAGCCTTTTGTTGTATTAAAGTACTGTATATAGTAGGAGCACTTTGTCTTCAGAGACAGCAATCATGAGTAATGCAGTCGCTTCCATTGCATACTTGCTGTAGCTGCAAGTACTTGGAAATTCCTACGACGTGCATTTTTGGATGAGGGATCACATATCTTGTGTGTTGCATGAATGCCATATGAACTGAAGTATTGTAAGTACTACTTGCCGCTGATCTTGTGTGTTGCATGGATGCCATCTACACCATCGGTCAATGCAGGACACTGCCAGTTGCTCTGTAGTGTATCTTATCCTGCCGTTCTCAAGGTAGGACCGCGAATTGGAAGCCTGCAGTACGTATTGTGTGGCTTGCCCCTTTTGGGAGAGGTTATTTTCTTATAGTCAGTCTAGTCTGCTTGTGTTTGTATACTAATTATCATTTACTAGAATTTAGCTTCTGCTTGCTACTGCCTGGTTCTTGACGCCAGTATTTTGTACTAAAACGTGCATATTTCACCCCTTGCCAGATTCTTCGGTGGAGGTGACCCATGTGATGGCGATTCACTCCATCCGCTCCGGTTCCGGCGGCGGTGGTGGTGGTGCTCCTATGATGGCTATACGCTGGTAGGCTTGGCTGCCTCCCCTGGCCGCCGCCATGGTGATGAAGCTGAGCCTAGGCTACAACCCCCTCGAGTAAGAACCTCAGCTCCCCTTCTACCCCTCCTACTTGTTCTATGATTCTATGCCTGCCTTTGTGAGGTGTAATTGTTCAATTTTTGTCATAGTCGAGCATTGGATGATATTGTATCTGTCATGATGTACATGGTTCATGAAGTATGCAAACCTACAACTTGTTGTGCTAGTGATAGTAGGATAATGCAGCTTGTTGTACTAATGATACTACTATGGCTTTCACATTCATTCATCCTCTAATTGTTCTAGGAGTCCTCATTCATTTGAAAAATCTGTGCACATGTAGTCATTCGGGAGAAGCATCCCCATACTAGCACATGTATTTGAAAAATATATTCAAATTTGTTCATTCCGTAGTTTCAGCATGTGGAGGGGAGGAAGGGATCAGGGAGTTGAGTTGCTTGACTTTCTTTTGTAATATATAATTTGTGCATATGTTGTGACACGATCGATGATTATTATTGTAGTTTCAGCGTGTGTTGAACTTAATGAAACGGTTGGTTGTGGTTTTTTGAATCCTGTACTGTTGATGTCGCAGGGGAAGGGATCTTGGAGTGACGGCTACCTTTGAGATGTACCGGTGGGCTGCCATCGGGATGATTCTCACGTAGACGCTGAACGAGATGGTTTCTAGCTGTGCGCCCAGTCCTGAACTCGCCATCTGTGTCCTCCTGCAGTTCTAGAAGGTTCAGTCGTGAACGCTAACTGACAGGACTCTAAACTATGCCCTTCTCATTTCTGCCCAATTCGCCATGGATAGGTTTCTTGCTGGTTGAGGGGAGGAACACTCTACATAGTTGAGGCGACGATGCAGACCAAATATTCTTCAAGTACATACCCATCCACTGCATCGGCTTGGAGTTGGGTATGCATGAGGTCTCCTTTTACTTACTCCGTACTCGAAGGTGGAACAAAATCTTGCTTGTTCAGTATGGTCCAACCTAGCATGTATATATACCCAGTAGTTTGTGTTCTTGATATCTACATGTAGCGTCATGAGGAATAAACCTGCTGATTTCATATGTCGTCCTATGGAAGTCACCAGACTTTTTTTATCAACACTAATTTCAGATAGATAGGTGCTTCTTACCATACCTAAGAGTGTAGCATGCTGTGAAGGGATACTCCAAAGTAGAAAATTAAAAGATGTTAGTAAAATCAGTATGCATCCCTAGTGATGCTTTATCTTGTTATTTTTGTCTGAGTGTTGTGTTGTAGCATCACTGACTAGTATGTTTTTTTTCAAGGTCTATACAAGTGCCATCTATGTCTGGCAACATAAGCCTCTTGTCATGTCATGTATCTATTATCACGTTAGTTGTTTTATTAAGTGAATGTTGTATTTCTTGAAAGCGTCGATGTACTGATGCGAACACTGCTTGTGTACTTATGACTAATCAGTTTTCCCCTCTCTTATATAGGAGTTCCTAGGTCGAAGAAATTCGAAGAGCTCGAAGCCACTGTCGGCGACTTGCTTTATATGTTATTGAACTTGTAATGCAGAATTTGCTTGGAATTTTGATGTAAGGCTGATCTTGCTGGGAATTGGGTGTATATTTACTTGCTGTACTTGTTATTCAAATGCTGGTTGTACTTGTTATACAAATGCTTGGAATTTAAATTTGTGCTAAATGTATACATAGTACTGAAAGAGGCCTTGGCCCAAACGCTACTGGACCTAAAAAGGCCACTGACCAAACATAGTTGAACTCGGTTTCAGCAAATACGAGTATATTAATTCTTGAAAATAAATAAAATGAACTGTAAAAAGGCCGAGTTATGAAATTTAAAAGGAGAGCAAAAAAGGCCGATGCTACAAAAAATGAATTGACTGTAAAGGCTGTGGCCCAGAAATTAAAAGCCCGAATAGTTGGGCCTGGCCCATATAGCTGACCGAAATTAATAAGAAAAAAACATATAAAAGGCTGAATTGTTGGGCTCAGCCCATGTAAAACACCAAATTGGACTGGGCCGATTCTAATTTACGACCTTTTCATTTGGTCGTAATTCTGCCACATCAGCTTGTGTAACTCCCCAAAATTTTGACCTTGATTTATTAATTAAAATTTTACGAGGAAATTAAATTTTTTATTTTCTGGTTTTATCTGTTAATTTCAGATCACTCTGTCCCTCTGAATTTTTGAGTTTTTCCTTCTAGATGGAAACCTTTCAAAAATATTGTTGGACTTGTATATCTTCCCAAGACCATTTCTTTTTTTATCAGTGGAATTATTTCTACAATTATTTTTCCGGAGCTTTATTTCTTTAAAAATGATTTTTCATATGTTTTAGAGTTCCATTTACACTACAACCCTTTCAAATACTTCTTTAAAAACTCCACCAAACTTTGGGGATGTCATGTGATGTTCCCACATCACTTCTATGCAAAAATCCCTTTTAGTCATTTGGAGATTTTGAGCCCTACCTCAAGTTTTCAAATTTGGTCCAGTTTGTAATTTGCACTACAATCTATTTAAATATTTCTTTAAAATTCCCATGAAAATTGGGGGATGTTAGTAGTAGTGTATAATTCAACTATATATATGCAAAAACCCATTGGTGTTCTTTGAAAAATTTGAGCAAATTATCCTCATCTTCATTCTGGTCCAGTTTAGTGTTTTGCACTACAACCATATTTTATCTTGCTCTTGTTGCCTTGGGATTTGTCCTGCTTTTTGACCACTCTACCAAACCCTTAAGTCCAGGAGATTGGACCCATTGGAGTATTTTTGGTCCATGCAACAATGCCCTTCACTTTCTGTCCAGAACAGAAGATTTGCAAATCTTGCACTAACAAGTTTCTGGTTTTTCCCAAATAGCCTTGCCATCATCACTTGCACCTAAGGAGACCCCAACCCGGAGATTTGGGCCACCAGAAGAGATGAATAGATGCCCATGGCATTCTGTCGAGCACCTTGTGTTCATGGACAGCTTTGGCGTAGTTTTATGTTTGCACTGTGATCTTGCCCCTCTGGACAAACCAGCATGTCCACTAGTCTCCTAGCCACCACTAACCTAGACCTGTTAACTACCAGCCTCATTCAAGCCCTCTAGCACGCGTTGGCATTTCGTCGAGCACCTGGCGTGCGTGCTCTGGGCGCGCCCAGAGCGCACGTTTTGCACGCGCGCGCAACCGAGCTGCCGCGTCTTGCCCCTGGCCTTTGCTCACCCCCTGGGCCACGCCCTGTCCTCACACGCTTGCCAGAACCCTCCAAGCCACCCCTAGCGCCCTACAGCGCCGCCGTCAGAGCTCCCTTGGCGGCACGCCGGCGTCCGCAGCAGGCTCCTACCATGGACGTTGCCGCCCGAGCCACTCCAGCGCGCCAGCTCGCCCCTGAACAGCCCGAGCTCATCCACGAGCCCGTCCGCTAGCGCCCGTCGCCACCACGTCGCCCTGCTAGCAACAGAACGGTGGTTCGCCGGCGTTCTTATCCGCAGCCGCGGGAACCGACCTCGACCGCCTATAAAAGGAGCCCCTGAGCTCGTCCAGACCCTCAGGCGACCTCAGGCCATCTCCCTAGTGCTCCCATAGCCAACAATCGACGGAGGGAGGCCGTCTACCTCGTCTCCGGCCAGTTCGGCTGCCGCCACGCTCCGGTGCCGAACGTCGCGAGCAGGGCCTCCCCAGCTCATCCAGCGCCACCGTCCGACTCCCCTCAACCATGCGGAGCCGCCCCACCTCTCTAGCCCGATCGGGAGCCACCATAGCTCGAGACCCCGATCCACCTGAAACCACCGTCCGCCGCGGAGCTCGCCGCCGGCGACCCCCTCCACCCCCGCCAGCCTATCAACCACTGGGAGGATCGCCCTGGACCAGCGGATCCATCCCCGCCCTCGGAATCCCGCGGGGAGCCGCCGTTCATCGTCAGCGATCGCCGGAGCCCCGCCACCGCTCGGCCAGAGGAGAAGGAGGCGCGGGCGACTGGTCAAACCTGACCAGTGGGCCCAAGGGACCCACTGTCAGTGACCCACGAGTCGACCCACGCTGGCTTAAGTGGAAACGTATTCCACCGAATACGCCTTCGCTAGGGGAAAGCGTAAGCCCCCGAACCGTTTTCTTTTTCTGTTTTTTATTAAAAACAGAATTTTGACTAAACTTTGACTGGCTATAACTTTTTAAATATAAGTCCAATTGATTTGATTCTTTTTCTGTTGTTTCTCAAATTTTGTCTAGTTTATTTTCATATTTATTTGAAAATTTTACAAACAACTTTTTGTAATGTTTTGAAACTATGTGTTAATTTAAATTTTCTTAAAATAGGACTTTTGAAGAAGGAAGCAACTTTCAAAAAGTGCACCCCACTTACATACTCTTGAAGGCAAGCATTCTAAACCCCGGCATAATATTTGTTGTGCGTCATTTGATGCAAATACGACACCACCTTGACGCGAAGTATTCGATATTTTATGTGGTGTTATGATCACATTCATGAGTGCATAATGATGATTCCTTGCTGTTGGAATTTGATATGCTTCGGATAGTAATCACCCTCGTATGCCTTTCATGCCTATCGGGAGGAATCCGGGAAAGTCTCTGTCTTGAGTAGACACGAACTTGTCACTAATAATTCGTTGAGACGATTATGCCCGATAAGGCAGGGTGACGTATGATGAGTGGTGATTCTGTCTGTTGGTGTGAAATATATTTGCTATACTAATCCTGCAGGGAATGCCTTAACCTCCTGAGTCGACCGTAGATCGAGTCTTGTTCCAGTAACCCCCATACTTGTTTCGTACTACCACTTGTCCCTGCCATAGATAGGGTACGGTTCAGTAAGTTGTCAACCCCTTCCTAGCACACACCGTACAGAGAGGCCATGGTGGAAGATACCGGCTACATCCGGTAGACATGCCACCTGGTCCGGGGGCATGGGTGTTTCCGGTTGGAGCCGAGGGGGCAGCTCCCCTAGTTTGCGTGCGTTATAAATTTTGTGATCCCATGCTAGTCGAGGTTGTAGCCTCCCCACTTAGAGTTTTGCTTAATGGGTGTCGTGGGTGATTCCAGACACCGGTAAGTTAGACTGGTGTGTGCGGTCAGGTGTGTTTTCAATTAAAAGACCGTAGACGGAATTAGTCCCGATGGACTAAAGGAATCCGTTACTCGTGGGTAAAGAGTACACCCTCTGCAGAGATTATATCTATTCGAATAGCCGTGTCCATGGTTAAGGACTATAGTCTGGGATGGGTCAAGTGTCGGTCTTCGGAGGAAAAATTGCTAAACCAGAACATGGATCATGACTTGTGACTCATGATGATTATGATTACTATTATTATGGACTAACCATTTACATTATTTGAATTATTGAGTTTCCCTGGGACGGTTCTACCTCCTGGATATTCACTGTGATCATTCTCTTATAAGCCCTTTATGTGGCGTCGCTCAGACGCCCAACTGTGGCATGCTTGTTATTTAAATTACTTATAAGCCCTTTATGTGGTGTCGCTCAGACGCCCGACTGTGGCATGCTTTTTATTTAAATTATTTATAAGCCCTTTATGTGGTGTCGCACAGACGCCCTACTGTGGCATGCTTGTTATTTCAATTATTTATAAGCCCTTTATGTGGTGTCGCACAGACGCCCGACTGTGGCATGCTTGTTATTTCTTTTATTTGTAAGCCCTTTATGTGGTGTCGCTCAGACGCCCGACTGAGGCATGATTTATCTTATTATCCTTTCGAGGCGTCGCTTCAGACACCCGATCGGTGCATTCTATTTCTACTCCCTTATTGCATATTCATGTCGTATATAAATAACCTGCTTGCGTGCATCATGGATTTTTATTTCGTGACTGAAGTCATGATCATGAAATATTTCAGAGCATGATTATGATTTAGTATGTTATACCTGTGTTCATAATGTTTGCGAGTACATTCAAAGTACTCACTGGCTTGTCCCTGGCTATTGTCTTGGCCCGATTTCTTGCATGGAGAGGAGCATTGCGATGACAGCCCCAGAACCTATGCAATGATGATAGCAGCCTCGCGAAGATAGGAGTTATCCAGGTCAGCTGTTCCTGTGGGAAATGGAGTCCCATAGACGCTGATGAACCGCAAACCGCTTCCGCCATCAACCACTAGAAACCATTTGTTGTACTCATAGGCCAGAATGGTCTTGTACTACACATTTTGTATTTTGCTTGGAGTTTCTGTATCAAGTTGGTGTCTCATCAGCTAACAGTAATCCTGGGGCTGGTGAGCACAAGGGCTATTTTCTGGGAAATTAATATCCTGAAAATCCGGTCCTGACAACCTTGGTATCAGAGCCAGGCTGACCAATGGCTAATCCTATCTTAGCCAGGTCAATAAACCTAGATTAACCAATCCACCAGACCATAACCCAACCCCGGCCAAGCTTCTCATGTAAGATAGCCACACAGTGACCCCGACACCTTTTGGCAGTCGGTGCCCAACCTATCAGCCTAGCCTGTCGATCACGCGCTAGTGACCGACACCTAAATAGTCTCTTTCCCAAGCGTACGAAGGAAGACTCCGTCCCCTTTTTCTATAAAAAGGGCACGCTAGCCTCAACCCAGCACAACACAGCCTCTTCCCCAAACCGAGTTATAATGCCTGGCCCCATTGTGCACAATGAGACCACAGCTACCAACCTTAGAGGTTTTGTGACCGTGCTAGCAAACCTCACCAGCCGTGCCTTTGCATTAGAAGAGCCCCCAGAATATGTTGTGTACCAAGGGCCCATGAGCGGTGAGAGCCGTCAATTCTGGGCCACTGTGCACGTCTATCGTAGGGGTCTATCGCTAGAACGCCCCTACAGGTTCACCGGAAAGACAACTTCCTTTGAACCACAAGCCATCCAACTAGCTGCTCGAGAGGCTATAGTTCAACTCCGGCACTTGTCGCCCAGAGTTAACTGTCGCTCGTTCTACTACTACCCCAGCCGTGACGGGTATGGTAGGCCACCCCAGGTTGCCAACGGAGATCACGAGATGTATCCTGCATTGTTGCATCTGGTGCGCTATGTAAGTGCACTAGAGGAACTGTTCGATCAAATCACCCTTGATCTGATCGTAGCTCGTGGAGAACTGGTTCGCCGAGCCCCGGCAAGAGGAGAAGATGAGCCCGACGCTGACAACCCAGTCGTGCTGTTCGGACAACCGATCGAGTCCTTGAGGTCTGCCCCAGCCATCGACCAAAATACTTTGGTGTCCCCAGAAGTGCTTCATCGCCTTTTGGGAACACGCTCCAACGGGATTGTGGCCAACAACCCCCGCGATGGTCATCATCGCTACCCCGACCCTGCAGCCCCTCAACTCCATCCAGCTAACCCCGACGGTGAAACCCGTGGAGAAGCCTCGACATCCACAAGGCACGCCCGCTTAGATATTAACAAGGTAGACTAAGTCACTCGAGTAGTACCGAGTCTTAGTATGTCCACACCCTGTAATTGTGTGATCTTGTATCGCCATAATTAAATGCTGTCTGCTTATGTGCCCTATTTTTGGATGATAACCATGCATAAGTATGTTGGCGTACGGTTGCATTTTTAATTCCGGGCGCAGCTACCAAAAACTACCCCGACGATACCCACAGTAATACATCACTTTTGTGAGATATGTGTATCTGTGGCATTGAACCCGACCCCATAGAGCAGATTCGACAAACTAGTTGCCCCACACCGTAATCAATAACCCAGCCCCAATGCTATATAAAAGGCCACCTCGTGACCTTACCATGTATCCCTCACCTTGTGCACAACTCTCACAGCCATTTCTTTGCCATGCCAAGCCCTAGTATTTATATGAGGACTCCAGATGCAACCCCAGGTAGTTTTGTTAAAATGTTGTGGGACTTTACCTGCAGTACCATGAGTTCTACCCATCCACCCCAGTACGAGTTACTCAAATCAAGGATCACCCCATCCACCTCGAAATATTGGGCAGTGGTGCACATCCCTCCCGCAAACCCAAACCAAGACCCAACGGAAGTCTCCTTCGTGGGGAAATCTATGCCGACTCCGCAAATGGCCATAGAAGCTGCTGCGTACGAAGCGCTTGCTCGCCTTCGATTCGCGGTACCCTATGCCAGCGAACAAGGGTATTATTACTTCCCGAGTCGTGCAGCACCCGGAGAAGTAGCATCTTTTCCCGGTGGACGAATCGTGAGAGATCCAGTATTGGCCAACCTTGCCCAGTATGTCATCGCTCAAGAGCGTTTGACCCAACGAGTAATGGGTTATCTCCAGAGCCTCGCTGATTTAAATCCTCAGATCGCCATCGGCAGACCACTGAGGCCCGACCAAGAGAGGCGCGTTCTTTGACTAGTCAACCCGCTTCCCCCGATAGAAGAGGAGTGTGCCCTAGTACTAGAGACGTTTCCTCAGGACCCTGTCTATTTACCATTTTCGTCGTAGACGTCACTGCTATGTTTATTGTCCCGGAATTTGTTTATGTGTTGCAACTTATGCGTGGTATCCTAAATTTGTGTGATGAATTAAATATATGGTTTCAATTAATGTGAGTAGTTTTTACTGCTTTTAATTTTGATTATCTGTTTTCACTCTCGGTAAATTCTGAAGTGAGATTTTTCCCTGAGTTGTTGCAGCGTATATCTCTTCACGACATAGATTTTTATTCACGCAGCACCACGACAGCAGACGCACAACCACAACCACTCGACCACGTGCACTAATTGCAAATCCACGTGCAAATTTTGCACCTAACTGATCACCTCCCTAGCACACCACAGTCTCCCAAGGAGAGATTTGTGGGTAATTATTCTGGTGCAAGTTGCCTCCAGCACACTGAGAACAGTTAGCACCCGACACCGCACTTAATCCTCATGATCACCGCCACCGCGGAGAGCTAACACTCGAGAGGCAGCATCACGACGATCATCGAGGATCATCACGCACAAGAGCACGGAGAACCCCAGCAATGCCACCAACCCTCCGCACATCAGGATCATGTACCAGTCCGGCATCACCTCCGCCATTAGAGCCTCGTTTCGAGCTCCTGCAAACAGAAATGGAGGAGAAGGAAGGAGAAGGAGAAGCGAGGCCAGGTGTGAGGGAGAAGGAAGGAGCACCTCGGACATTTTATAGCTCGAGATCGGTGTACGGTGGGCGAAGTCCACCAGCGCCGCTCGTCGCTCGATCACCGGTGTTCGGAGGCGAATCCGTGAGCAGTGCCGACAGCGCACTAGCCCGCGAGGTGAGTGCACGCTGCACCGGCAGCTAGCGCGCCGCGCACTACCGCAGTACGGCCTAGATGCTCTACGCGCTAGACATCGCTGATGGAGAAAGCGCGGGAAAGCGCGCGAGAGAGAGGAAGAAGAGAGAGCCAGAGGTAGAAGAAGAGACTGACAGTGAGCCCCGGGTCCATCTGTCAGCCAGAGAGAGCACTGTGCTCTCGGGTACGACCAACGTATTTTAGAAATATAGAAATTTATTCTAAATTTACTGTAACCAAAAGTAGAAATTTCTCGTTTTCCCCCCAACCATAGATATTTCCACGCAGCGCCAGTATTCCACACTGTAGTTTTACACCACTTAATTGCCCATTCACTGGAGCTACATTTTATTGCATGAGTAGGATGGTTATTTTTGTGATATTGCTTTGAGATAGTAGGAGTAATTCTTTTCAAAGCAGCCCTTAGCAAATCTCGAGGACGAGATTTTTCTTAAGGGGGGTAGTGTTGTAACACCCCAAAATTTTAACCTTGATTTATTAATTAAAATTTTGCCAGGAAATTAAAATTTTTATTTTCTGGTTTTATCTATTAATTTCAGATAACTCTGTCCCTCTGAATTTTTGAGTTTTTCCTTCTAGATGGAAACCTTTCAAAAATATTGTTGGACTTGTATATCTTCCCAAGACCATTTCTTTTTGTCAGTGGAATTATTTCTACAATTATTTTTCCTGAGCTTTATTTCTTTAAAAATGATTTTTCATAAGTTTTAGATTTCCATTTGCACTACAACCCTTTCAAATACTTCTTTAAAAATTCCACCAAACTTTGGGGATGTCATGTGATGTTCCCACATCACTTTTATGCAAAAATCCCTTTTAGTCATTTGGAGATTTTGAGCCCTACCTCAAGTTTTCAAATCTGGTCCAGTTTGTAATTTGCACTACAATCTATTTAAATATTTCTTTAAAATCCCCACCAAAATTGGGGGATGTTAGTACTAGTGTATAATTCAACTATATGCAAAAACCCATTGGTGTTCTTTGAAAAATTTGAGCATATTATCCTCATCTTCATTCTGGTCTAGTTTAGTGTTTTTCACTGCAACCATATTTTATCTTGCTCTTGTTGCCTTGGGATTTGTCCTGCTGTTTGACCACTCTACCAAACCCTTAAGTCCAGGAGATTGGACCCATTGGAGTATTTTTGGTCCATGCAACAATGCCCTTCACTTTCTGTCCAGAATTGAAGATTTGCAAATCTTGCACTAACAAGTTTCTGGTTTTTCCCAAATAGCCTTGCCATCATCACTTGCACCTAAAGAGACCCCAACCTGGAGATTTGGGCCACCAGAAGAGATGCATAGATGCCCATGGCATTCTGTCGAGCACATTGTGTTCATGGACAACTTTGGCATAGTTTTATGTTTGCACTGTGATCTTGCCCCTCTGGACAAACCAGCATGTCCACTAGTCTCCTAGCCACCACTAACCTAGACCTGTTAACTACCAGCCTCATTCAAGCCCTCTATCACGCGTTGGCATTTCGTCGAGCACCTGGCGTGCGTGCTCTGGGCGCGCCCAGAGCGCATGTTTTGCACGCGCGCGCAACCGAGCCGCCGCGTCTTGCCCCTGGTCTTTGCTCACCCCCAGGGCCACGCCCTGTCCTCACACGCTTGCCAGAACCCTCCAAGCCACCCCTGGCGCCCTACAGCGCCGCCGTCAGAGCTCCCTTGGCAGCACGCCGGCGTCCGCAGCAGGCTCCTACCATGGACGGTGCCGCCCGAGCCACTCCAGCGCGCCAGCTTGCCCCTGAACAGCCCGAGCTCATCCACGAGCCCGTCCGCTGGCGCCCGTCGCCGCCACGTCACCCTGCTAGCAACAAAACGGCGGTTCGCCGGCGTTCTTATCCGCACCCGCGGGAACCGACCTCGACCGCCTATAAAAGGAGCCCCCGAGCTCGTCCAGACCCTCAGGCGACCTCAGGCCATCTCCCTAGTGCTCCCATAGCCAACAATCGACGGAGGGAGGCCGTCTACCTCGTCTCCGGCCAATTCGGCCGCCGCCACGCTCCGGTGCCGAACGTCGCGAGCAGGGCCTCCGCAGCTCATCCAGCGCCACCGTCCGACTCCCCTCAACCGTGCGGAGCCGCCCCACCTCTCTAGCCCGATCGGGAGCCACCATAGCTCGAGACCCCGATCCACCCGAAACCACCGTCCGCCGCGGAGCTCGCCGCCGGCGACCCCCTCCACCCCCGCCAGCCTATCAACCACTGGGAGGATCGCCCTGGACCAGTGGATCCATCCCCGCCCTCGGAATCCCGTGGGGAGCCATCGTTCGTCGTCAGCGATCGCCGGAGCCCCGCCACCGCTCGGCCAGAGGAGAAGGAGGCGCGGGCGACTGGTCAAACCTGACCAGTGGGCCCAAGGGACCCACTGTCAGTGACCCACGAGTCGACCCACGCTGGCTTAAGTGGAAACGTATTCCACCGAATACGCCTTCGCTAGGGGAAAGCGTAAGCCCCCGGACCGTTTTCTTTTTCTGATTTTTATTAAAAACAGAATTTTGACTAAACTTTGACTGGCTATAACTTTTTAAATATAAGTCCAATTGATTTGATTCTTTTTCTGTTGTTTCTCAAATTTTGTCTAGTTTATTTTCATATTTATTACAAAATTTTACAAACAACTTTTTGTACTGTTTTGAAACTATGTGTTAATTTAAATTTTCTTAAAATAGGACTTTTGAAGAAGGAAGCAACTTTCAAAAAGTGCACCCCACTTACATACTCTTGAAGGCAAGCATTCTGAACCCCGGCATAATATTTGTTGTGCGTCATTTGATGCAAATACGACACCACCTTGACGCGAAGTGTTCGATATTTTATGTGGTGTTATGATCACATTCATGAGTGCATAATGATGATTCCTTGCTGTTGGAATTTGATATGCTTCGGATAGTAATCACCCTCGTATGCCTTTCATGCCTATCGGGAGGAATCCGGGAAAGTCTATGTCTTGAGTAGACACGAACTTGTCGCTAATAATTCGTTGAGACGATTATGCCCGATAAGGCAGGGTGAGGTATGATGAGTGGTGATTCTGTCTGTTGGTGTGAAATATATTTGCTATACTAATCCTGCAGGGAATGCCTTAACCTCCTGAGTCGACCGTAAATCGATTCTTGTTCCAGTAACCCCCATACTTGTTTCGTACTACCACTTGTCCCTGCCATAGATAGGGTACGGTTCAGTAAGTTGTCAACCCCTTCCTAGCACACACCGTACAGAGAGGCCATGGTGGAAGATACCGGCTACATCCGGTAGACATGCCACCTGGTCCGGGGGCATGGGTGTTTCCGGTTGGAGCCGAGGGGGTAGCTCCCCTAGTTTGCGCGCGTTATAAATTTTGTGATCCCATGCTAGTCGAGGTTGTAGCCTCCCCACTTAGAGTTTTGCTTAATGGGTGTCGTGGGTGATTCCAGACACCGGTATGTTAGACTGGTGTGTGCGGTCAGGTGTGTTTTCAATTAAAAGACCGTAGACGGAATTAGTCCCGATGGACTAAAGGAATCCGTTACTCGTGGGTAAAGAGTACACCCTCTGCAGAGATTATATCTATTCGAATAGCCGTGTCCATGGTTAAGGACTATAGTCTGGGATGGGTCAAGTGTCGGTCTTCGGAGGAAAAATTGCTAAACCAGAACATGGATCATGACTTGTAACTCATGATGATTATGATTACTATTATTATGGACTAACCATTTACATTATTTGAATTATTGAGTATCCCTGGGACGGTTCTACCTCCTGGATATTCACTGTGATCATTCTCCTATAAGCCCTTTATGTGGCGTCGCTCAGACGCCCAACTGTGGCATACTTGATATTTAAATTACTTATAAGCCCTTTATGCGGTGTCGCTCAGACGTCCGACTGTGGCATGCTTGTTATTTAAATTATTTATAAGCCCTTTATGTGGTGTTGCATAGACGCTCGACTGTGGCATGCTTGTTATTTCTATTATTTATAAGCCCTTTATGTGGTGTCGCACAGACGCCTGACTGTGGCATGCTTGTTATTTCTTTTATTTATAAGCCCTTTATGTGGTGTCGCTCAGACGCCCGAGTGAGGCATTATTTATCTTATTATCCTTTCGAGGCGTCGCTTCAGACACCCGATCGGTGCATTCTATTTCTACTCCCTTATTGCATATTCATGTCGTATATGAATAACCTGCTTGCGTGCATCATGGATTTTTATTTTGTGACTGAAGTCGTGATCATGAAATATTTCAGAGCATGATTATCATTCAGTATGTTATACCTGTCTTGGCCAGATTTCTTGCATGGAGAGGAGCATTGCGATGACAGCCCCGGAACCTACGCAATGATGATAGCAGCCTCGCGAAGATAGGAGTTATCCAGGTCAGCTGTTCCTGTGGGAAATGGAGTCCCATAGACGCTGATGAACCGCAAACCGCTTCAGCCATCAACCACTAGAAACCATTTGTTATACTCATAGGCCAGAATGTTCTTGTACTACACATTTTGTAGTTTGCTTGGAGTTTCTGTATCAAGTTGGTGTCTCATCAGCTAACAGTAATCCTGGGGCTGGTGAGCACAAGGGCTATTTTCTGGGAAATTAATATCCTGAAAATCCGGTCCTTGACAGCTTGCCACGGTGGATCTGACGTGGTGTGGGCGGATTGCTAGTGACCAAAATAATTGGTCGTTGAATCTACGACCTTTTTTTGGTCGTAAACGTCTACGACCATTCCAGATGAAAGGTCGTTAATTTTAGTTTACGACGGCCAGCTTTTGACCATCTGTTTTTGGTCACAAAAAGGTCACAAATGAAAAACAGTGACCATTCAGTGACCAATAGTCAAGGTCACAAGTTGACATATTTCTTGTAGTGCATGGCCGATTCATACATGTGATGTCATCACAAAGAACGTGTTAAAGGAGACAGGGGGAGGAGTTGTGGATGGAACTGAAACGCGCACCATGGAAAACTAGGCAAAACCACGTACACGGACTCTTACACGGACCCGTGAACGGGCTATACGGCGAAACGGGAAAAAAACTGGCCGACGCCCGTCGTGGACGGAAGTGGACGCGCGCCAATGAAAACTGGGCAAAACCACGTACAAGGCACACACACGTACAGGGACCCTTACACGGACCCATGAACGGGCTGTATGTGGACACGGGAAAAAAAGCGGTCGACGCCCATCGTGGACGGAATGGGATGCGTGCCATGGAAAACAGGGCAAAACCACGTACGAGGCACACACACGTACACGGACCGTTACACGGACCCGTGAACGGGCGGTACGTGGACACATGAAAAAAGCGGCCGACGCCCGTCGTGGACGGAACTGGACGCGCGCCATGGAAAACTGGGCAAAACCACGTACGAGGCACACACACGTACACGGATCCTTACACGGACCCGTGAACGGGATGTACGTGGACACGGGGAAAAAGGGGCCGACACCCGTCGTGGACGGAACGGGACGTGCGCCATGGAAAACTGGGCAAAACCACGTACGAGGCACACACACGTGCACGGACCCTTACACGGACCAGTGAACGGGCTGTACGTGGACACGGGAAAAAAGCGGCCGACGCCCGTCGTGGACGGAACCAGACGCACACCATGGAAAACAGGGCAGAACCACGTAATTCGCACACACACATACACGGACCGTTACACGGACCCGTGAACGGGCGGTACGTGGACATGGGAGAAAAGCGGCCGACGCCCGTCATGGACGGAACCGGACGCGCGCCATGGAAAACTGGGCAAAACCACGTACGAGGCACACACACATACACGGACCCTTACAAGGACCCGTGAACGGGCTGTACGTGGACATGGGAAAAAAGCGTCCGACGCCCGTCGTGGACAGAACGGGATGCGCACCATGGAAAACAGGGCAAAACCACGTAAGAGGCACACACACGTACACGGACCCGTGAACGGGTGGTACGTGGACACGAGAAAAAAGTGGCCGACGCTCGTCGTGGACGGAACCGGATGCGCGCCATGGAAAACTGGGCAAAACCATGTACGAGGATCACACACGTACACGGACCCGTGAACGGGCTATATGTGGACACAGGTAAAAAGGGGCCGACACCCGTCGTGGACGGAACGGGACGTGCGCCATGGAAAACTGGGCAAAACCACTTACGAGGCACACACACGTACACGGACCCTTACACGGACCCGTGAACGGGCTGTACGTGGACACGGGAAAAAGGGGCCGACGCCCGTCGTAGACGGAACCGGACGCGCGCCATGGAAAACATGGCAAAACCACATACGAGGCACACACACATACATGGACCCGTGAACGGGCTGTAGGTGGACACAGGTAAAAATTGGCCGACGCTCGTCGTGGACGGAACCGGACGCGCGCCATGGAAAACTGGGTAAAACCACGTACGAGGCACACGCACGTACCCGGACACGTGAACGGGTACGAGAGGTATGGGAGAAAAAAGGCTCATACGCCATGGAAACTGGGTCAAAACTAGCTATTGATGGTCAAGAAACGGTGCCATGGCAGCGAAAACATGTCTCATGGCAGAAAAACGCTGCCACGGCAGCGTTTCAAAATAGTGTACCCCTCCTTCACAAACTGATGTAGTAGGGAGGAGGGCCTTCCTGGTGGGCGTACGGAACACGGGTGGTTTTTCTTAGGAAAAACACCCGTTTTCTCGTATGCCCATCCTTTCCCAACGTTGCCTCGGATGTCCCGTCGTTATGCCATCACGAAGGTGTTGGCCCGGTCCCGTGTACGTCTCGTGAGAAATCCTGACCCTACAGCCGAACGTGGCTCGGGATACAGGAAAGTACCCCGTTACGTACAC
>NC_053041.3:80041793-80051793 GCF_002575655.3 Aegilops tauschii subsp. strangulata
GGTGGGACTCTCCTTTGCGTGGAAGACAAGTTTGGCGATCCGGATAGTAGATCTCCTTCTTTGTAACCGACTCCGTGTAAACCCTAGCCCCCTCTGGTGTCTATATAAACCGGAGGGTTTGGTGTGTGTAGGGACATTCATAATCATCATAGGCTAGCTCTTAGGGTTTAGCCTCTACGATCTCGTGGTAGATCAACTCTTGTAATACTCATATCATCAAGATCAATCAAGCAGGAAGTAGGGTTTTACCTGCATCGAGAGGGCCCGAACCTGGGTAAAACATCGTGTCCCTTGCCTCCTGTTACCATTAGCCTTAGACGCACAGATCGGGACCCCCTACCCGAGATCCGCCGGTTTTGACACAGACATTGGTGCTTTCATTGAGAGTTCCTTTGTGTCATCGCTGTAAGGCTCGATGGCTCCTTCCATAATCAACAACAACGCGGTCCAGGGTGAAACCTTTCTCCCCGGATAGATCTTCGTGTTCGGCGGCTTCGCACTGCGGGCCAATTCGCTTGGCCATCTGGAGCAGATCAATAGCTACGCCCCTGGCCATCAGGTCAAGTCTGGAAACTTGAAATACACGGCCGATATCCGCGAAGACTTGATCTCCAACGGATTCGGGCCTGGACCAGGATCGCCGAACAGTCACGACGAGCATGGTTCCGACCAGCTATCGGACAACACTCAGGGTATCGCACCTGCAGAAGCCCCGGACCTAAATCCGGGGCAGATTGCGTCGTCCGAGGACGGGTGGATGGACCCCGCCCCGGAGGTCGCACGCTCATCGGCGGTAGAGCCAAACACAGACTTCACCCCCACGGAAGCCTGTGACTCCGGACCCCTGGACCTGTGTCCGGCTGTAGATCCCAGACCGCGCGCCACCGAGCCCGCCAATTCCAGCTGGGCTCCGGTAATGGAGTTTACCGCTGCGGATATTTTCCAGCACTCACCCTTTGGCGACATGCTGAACTCATTAAAGTCTCTCTCTTTGTCAGGAGACTCTCGGCCGAACTATGTCCGGCTCGAGTGGGAAGCAGGCGACGAGGGAATTTGTTGCCCACCCACCACCCACTTCATAGCCACTGTCGACGACGTAACAGACATGCTTGACTTCGACTCTGATGACACCGTTGGTATGGACGTCGGCACAGAAGACGATTCGGAAGCACCATCGATGGGGCACTGGACTGCCACCTCGTCATATGATATATACATGGTGGATACTCCTAAGGAGGAGGACGACGACAAAACGGAGGATAAAACCCCGGACAAAAGCCAAAACGACGACGCAGACGCCGCACTAAGTCCAGCCACAGTAAGCATAGCAATAACAGCGCTAGAAAGATCGACACCCCAGTCAACTCTGAAGGCAACAACGACCATATGGACCCAGCGATGGAGCAGGATGAGCCAGGTCACGCCGAACAAAGCCCGGAGCAGACACGCGATCACAGTGATCCCGAGGGACGAACTCATCAAACCACCCCGGGACAGGAGCATAGTCCGGATGACGACGACGACGCATTCATCATCCCGGAAGCACGTGGGGAACCAGATAACATCCACAGAAGGCTCATGGCCACTACGAGAAGTCTAAAGAAGCATAAGAAAAGGCTTAAAGCCGCACAGGAAACACTCAATTGCAGATGGAATAAAGTGCTAGACACTGAAGAAAAATACGGCGATGATCGCCACACAAAGATCTACCCAAAGGGCAAGCTGCTGCCAGAATTCGACGACAAAGCCGTTCCACCGAAGAAGAATACATGCAGACGGCCGGACCAACCTCCCCATAACCATAATAGAGCAGCTACTGACGCCACGCACGATCTACGTGGGCTCCTGGACAAAAAGGCCGGCGCGACTAGGTCCATCTACGGATCTAGAGGATACGCCCCAGCGCAGGACTATGGTTATAAAAATGATCGGACTGATCGAGTACCAGTTCGGAATCAGCACTGGACACAACAATAGCCGGCGACACGCCACAACACGTCCAGATACAGAGGGGCTGCTCACCCCCTGTGCTTCACCGAAGAGGTACTGGACCACGAATTCCACAAGGCTTTAAACCTGTGAACATAGAGGCATATGACGGAACGACAGACCCCGGGGTCTGGATTGAGGATTTTATCCTGCATATCCACATGGCTCGTGGGGATGACCTCCATGCCATCAAATACCTTCCCCTCAAGTTGAAGGGACCAGCTAGGCAGTGGTTAAAAAGCCTCCCCGAAAAATCAATCGGAAGTTGGGAGGAACTAGAGGATGCCTTCAGGGCCAATTTTGAAGGGACTTACGTCCGACCTCCGGACGATTTAAGTCACATAATCCAACAACCCGGAGAGTCCGCCCGCAAAGTTTGGAACAGATTCCTCACTAAGAAGAATCAAATTGTCGATTGTCGGATGCCGAAGCCTTAGCGGCTTTCAAGCACAGTATCCGGGATGAGTGGCTCGCCAGACACCTCGGCCAAGAAAAGCCGAGGACAATGGCAGCCTTAACAAGCCCTATGACCCGCTTTTGCGCGGGTGAAGACAACTGGTTGGCCCGTAGAGGCACCAGCGACCCAAGTAGATCCGAAATTAGGGATGGCAACGGGAAGCCACGGCGCAATAAAAATAAACGTCGAAACAAGGAAGCAAGTCCGGACAGCATAGCGGTCAACGTCGGATTTAGGGGCTCTCGGCCCGGTCAACAAAAGAAGCCATTTAAAGGCAGCAAAGAGGGACTGTCCGGCCTGAACAAAGTCTTGGAGAGACTATGCCAAATTCATGGCACCCCCGAAAAACCTGAGAACCACACTCACAGAGATTGCTGGGTCTTCAAGCAGGCCGGCAAATTAAATGTCGAACACAAGGGAAGGGACACACCAAGTGAAGACGAGGATGAGCCTCGCCAGCCGAACATTGGGGGACAGAAAGAATTCCCACCAGAGGTAAAAACAGTAAACATGATCCACGCAACTCACATAACCACGAGAAGGCGTGAACGCGCGCTCAGAGACGCATACGCTATAAAGCACGTTGCCACTAATAACCACTGGTCGTCCTGCCCGATCACCTTCGATCACAGGGACTACCCGACTAGTATGCGGCACGGAGGATCAGCTGCCTTGGTGCTCGACCCAATAATCGACGGATACCATCTTACTCGCGTCCTCATGGACGGCGGCAGTAGTCTTAATCTAATATACCAGGACACTGTCCGCAGGATGGGGATAGACCCATCCAGAATCAGCGAAAGTGCCACCACCTTTGAAGGGGTGATACCAGGCGTTGAAGCTCACTGTAGGGGCTCCCTCGTACTAGAGGTGACATTCGGTTCCCCAGGTAACTTCAGAAGCGAAGAACTACTCTTCACCATCGCCCCCCACCAAAGTGGTTATTACACATTGCTCGGGAGGACGGCCTTCGCCCGCTTCAACGCAGTACCTCACTACGCCTATCTTAAACTCAAGATGCCCGTTCCACGTGGCGTCATCACTGTCAACGGAAAGACGGAGCGTTCCCTACGCACGGAAGAGTATGCGGCGGCTCCAGCAGCCGGACTCTAAGCGCCCTCTAATACTAGAACGCAGTACTGGTCGTTAAGACCACGGACACGGTTAGACGAGTCCGGCAACCTAGATAAACCTGATCCAGGTACCACACATGTAATCCCATAGAGGACACCAGGGGCTATAGATATTTCATAACGCCCACCCCTTGGCTTGACCTTAGTAACAGGCCAATATCTTACACTCTTTCTATCCATCGGTGATAGCCAAATCTTCGCACGCTTACATCATACTCTTTTACATGAGTTTTTCTTTTTTACAGACACCATTCGTGCGACACCCTTCCGGGACACGGCACAACGGAGACAAAGGCGCAGACGTGCAGTAGGGCCCCGCTCAAAGGTTTCTCTTTAGATTAAGCCCCTGTGTAAACCTTCTTTACTGTCTCTTGTTGCTTACACATCCCATGGGTACTACACCCACAGAGGATACTGCCTTTATTGGCATTTCGCCACGACAGACTAATGCACGTACCTGGAAATACTGGGTTCATAATAAAGGGCGTTACTCAGCCCGATATATGTTATAAAGTCCGAATACCTTCGGGAGTGTTCGGCGTCGCGAGTATGGCCTTATATGCATCATCTCCGAATCATGTCTTTGGTCAAATGTTGGGTTTGCCCGGCTCCTGGGTTTGCTGCCTTATGTTCCGTTCTTATCGGCTAAGGCGGCCAAAGGAGAACTACTGCGATTGTGCCCTGGTTATTCCGGATGAGCACCTCAGTAGAGAAAGCCGAAAATTGACTATCATGATACAGCGAGATACTGTTCAACCACTCGAAGACTTATCGGAATCTTTAGGATTCCTCCGCATTAACGAAGGACCGTTTCCCGTTCATGTACATATGCGCCCGTATTCGGATGCACGCAAAGGTACAAGGGGCTACATAGTAGCCCCACCGTCAAACTCCTATGGCTAAGTGAAAGTGTTACAGCTATATAGTCCGGTTGCCTAGTTCGCCGTGCAATCACCTCCTTAATGGACCAAGATGTTGGATAAAGTGTGATTACGCACATTTTCGCGAACACCCCCGCATTGTACGCGTGGGGGCTGAAGCCAACGACTGCTATCTTTCAGATTACATATATGCATAAAACGGCCGCACAGGAGGCACAATAGCACTTTTGGGCAACAAGTATAAACATAGCCTCATAATTAAAGTTGTTTTTACAATAAAATGAGTTGTCACTCGAACATGACATTCTTCGAGCACTGAGCCTCTATTAAACGAGCACCTTCTGCTACCTGCTCCAAGACATGCTCGGCAGGTTCCTGGCTTCCCGCCGGACTCTGGGTTGCAATAACGGTGGCATCCATATCCGTCCAATATGCCTTAGCGCGGGCAAGAGCCATCGATGCACCCTCTATGCACGCCGACCTTTTCATGGCATCGATTCACGACACGGCACCAAGGAATTGTTGCACTTAACCAAAATAATTGTCCGGCTTCGGCCCATTCGCCCATCGATGGTCTATTACAGACCTCATTGCAAGACCAGACAACCTATGGAGCTCGGCCATAGCAGCCATCTTCTCGCTCAATGGCAACGGGCGCGTTGGAGCATTGAATTGCGACCAGAACAACTTTTCCACTTCATTATCCTTCTGATCCTCGAAAAACTTGGCCGCGTCAGCCGCACTCTTCGCCAGATCCGCATACGCGTCTGAAGGGCTCCAGCGTTGATCCAGAGGAACATACTTCGGATCTAAGAACTTCATCCGCAACAAATAGGGGTTTCCAGCCGCGATTTCTCTGGCCTGTCGAAGCTCCTCCCGCGCATCCCTCATTTCGGAACGCGTCTCCTTGGCCACATCAAGGGCCTTCTTCAGGTCAGCCGAATTAGCCTTCTTCTCCTTTTCAAGGAGCTCATACCGGTCGACGGCATTTTTTAACTCCACAGCCATCTCGGCTATTTTGTCTTCGCTTCGGCGACGAGCAGCCTCTTCGGCTCTCAACTCTTCGGCCGCCTTTAGGGCAGCCGCATCGCTGGCCCGGGCTTGTTCCTTGGCCAGGGCAAGTTCTGCCCTCAGGGCTTCCACGGCAGCAGCTCCGTCTACAGTCCAAGTATATAACATTAATATAATACTCCTCTTAGTTTTTCCCATAAGGAAAGCAGAGCACATACCTTGTGACTCGTTAAGCCGCTGGTTCACAAGTGTGATATCGGCATCAACAACTCCAATCTGTCGCCTTAGTTCGGCGACTTCAACGGACTGGTCGGCTACCGGACCCTTCGTCACCTATGCATACACACAGTATGATCATTACCCAACGGTGTGATCCTCCGTTTGCCGCCTTGGGCTGGCAACCAGAGTCTCAGGGTCTACTATACATATGGAGCACACCTAGCGCGTGCGCCACAATCAAAGAAATTATATATTTCGTTACATACCTCAAAGCCTCTAAGCAGGCTTGTGAAAGCCTCATTCAACCCGCTTGTGGCGGATGAAATCTTCTCAAGCACCGTGCTCATCAATGAACGATGATCCTCCGAGAGAGCAGCTCGCTCCAGAAGACCCGTCAGCGTATCCGACCGATCGCCGAACTGTGCCGAACCTTTCTTATCGCCCCCCGTAGGAGCCAAATGCTTCGGGCTCAGGGCGGCCGAAGCGCTAGCTTCTGGCCTCGGCGAATCCGGACCTCTCCGTGACAACACCTCCAGGTCACCCGCCTCATGAGGCGGAGAGGTTGGCGGGGTTTCACTCTCCATCATCTCCGGAAGAAGATGCCCCGAAGATGAACTCTGTCGAGAAGAACCGCTTGCCGGACTGCAAAGAATGAATCCTGGTTACTATTCTCGGAGGAGGAAGCACTAGCTTTGTATTTATGATTAAGTTACGGCTCGGTTGAGCGCTGGCCCATTTGCGGGCATGGCGCGGCGAGGACGCCCTTCGGGGCAGGGCCCTCAGGTGAGGTTTTCTTCCCTTCTCTGGGCACCTCCGTCTCCAAGTCTTCGGAGGCGGCCCTCTTCTTCCCGTGAGGGGAGGAGGCCTTAGATTCCCCTTCCTGACTATCCTCCTTTGGGGAGGTAGCAATTCCCCCGGTTTGGATGTGCAATGTGTGAAGTTCTGCTTCTCTGTTCTTCCCTTCGCCTTTCCCTGAGGGCACTTTACTTAGTACACGACCAAGCATCTTGGCTATGGCGGGACTAGGCGAGCCCTTGGGAAGTGGCGCCGGACACCTGATTCTTTCCGCCTTGCTGAGCCATTCCTGGCCACGAAGAATTTTTCAGAATCGTGTTATGATAAATATAAATAAGGTGTTCGGTTTCTTACTTACTTGGGTGTCTGGGTGGTTGCAGCTCAAGCCCGCATCCTCGGTGGTGTCCAGACATTTTACTTGTGGTCCAAAGAATAACTTACACATCCGTTCGAGCGTCAAGCCGAAGAAGTGCAGAATAGTCCGCGGACCTTCCGGATTGAACTCCCACATCCGAAGAGGCCGACGTTTGCATGGCAACATCCGCCGGACTAGCATCACCTTAATTGTGCTGACAAGGCTAATGTCCCTCTCAAGAAGCTCCCGGATGCGGCCCCGCAATGTTGGTACATCATTATCAGGCCCCCAATCCCGTCCTACATTGGCCCATGACGCCAGTTGAGGCGGAGGGCCCGAACGGAAGTCGGGGGCGGCCACCCACTTTGTGCCCCTGGGAGCCGTGATGTAAAACCACCTCCGCTGCCATAGATCGGATACCTCTGGGAAGGAGCCCACTGGCCAGGGGGCGTCGGCGTTCCTGCTTATTACAGCACCTCCGCGTGTCGCCCTTCAATCATCTTCGGCTTTACATTGAAGGTCTTGAGCCATAAGTCAAAGTGTGGGGTGACATGGAGAAAAGCTTTGCACACAACGATGAATGACGAGATGTGAAGGATGGTGTCCGGAGCAAGATCATGAAAATCTAGCCCGTAATAGAACATGAGCCCTCCCACAAAGGGACCAAGGGGGAAGCCTAAACCGCGGAGGAAGTGAGAAACAAATACGACGCTCTCGTTGGGCTCGGGAGTAGGGATGACCTGCCCTGGAGCAGGAAGCCTGTGCTGGATGTCGACGGTCAGATATTTGACCTCCCTCAGCTTCGCGATGTTCTCCTCTGTGACCGTGGAGGCCACCCACCGACCGTGAAGGTTGGATCCGAACATGATTGAAGATCCGCAGTACCTAAGCTTGGGCTCGGGTGTTGGAACTCGAGATGCAAGACGGCGCAAGCGTGGTAGAAAAGAGGGATAGGCCTCGGCCCCTTTATAAAGAGGGTGAATATCAAGCGTCCTCGGCGTGACCACGCGGGACTTACCTAAAAACACGGAGTCATACCAACAGGCGTCGTGGGGTTGCACGCCCCCGTATTGATGGCAGATCCCGTGATAAGAGGAACACGATCTCTGTTCTGATGAGGCGTGCCAATGAAACCGCCTCGTAACACATATCGAGGTAGGCTGAGAAAGACCGGTCCGTGTCGGGCCAGGCCACAGGGTGCGCCGTTGGAAAAAATTTATTGTCAGCGGATCAGATTTGTGAAGTGTTTGGCTCTCTACGGCGGAGTGCGGGGATTATCTCGCAGAGCCGGACATGATCCTTAATCTACTTTGGATTATTCGGAGATGGAACCCGCCTTGCAATGCCAAAGACAAACTGCGTGCCGGACTCGTCGTCATTGAAGCTTGGTTCAGGGGCTACTGAGGGAGTCCTGGATTAGGGGGTATCCGGATAGCCGGACTATATACTTTGGCCGGACTGATGAACCATGAAGATACAAGACTCAAGACTTCGTCCCGAGTCCGGGTGGGACTCTCCTTTACGTGGAAGACAAGTTTGGCGATCCGGATAGTAGATCTCCTTTGTAACCGACTCCGTGTAAACCCTAGCCCCCTCCGGTGTCTATATAAACCGGATGGTTTGGTCTGTGTAGGGACATTCATAATCATCATAGGCTAGCTCTTAGGGTTTAGCCTCTATGATCTTGTGGTAGATCAACTCTTGTAATACTCATATCATCAAGATCAATCAAGCAGGAAGTAGGGTTTTACCTCCATCGAGAGGGCCCGAACCTGGGTAAAACATCGTGTCCCTTGCCTCCTGTTACCATTAGCCTTAGACGCACAGACCGGGACCCCTACCCGAGATCCGCCGGTTTTGACACCGACAATGGGGATAGATCATTGCAATTGTTGGTCGTCAACGAGGAATGCCTAGTAAGCGCGAGTCATCAGCTCGCGTTGACTATGTCCCTGCCCTTTGTACACACCGCCCGTCGCTCCTACTGATTGAATGGTCCGGTGAAGTGTTCGGATCGCGGCGACGGGGGCGGTTCGCCGCCCCCGATGTTGCAAGAAGTCCATTGAACCTTATCATTTAGAGGAAGGAGAAGTTGTAACAAGGTTTCCGTAGGTGAACCTGCGGAAGGATCATTGTCGTGACCCTGACCAAAACAGACCGCGCACGCGTCATCCAATCCGTCGGCGATGGCACCATCCGTCGCTCGGCCAATGCCTCGACCACCTCCCCACCTCGGAGCGGGTGGGGGCTCAGGGTAAAAGAACCCACGGCGCCGAAGGCGTCAAGGAACACTGTGCCTAACCCAGGGGCATGGCTAGCTTGCTAGCCGTCCCTTGTGTTGCAAAGCTATTTAATCCACCCGACTCTCGGCAACAGATATCTCGGCTCTCGCATCGATCAAGAACGTAGAAAAATGCGATACCTTGTGTGAATTGCAGAATCCCGCGAACCATCGAGTCTTGGAACGCAAGTTGCGCCCGAGGCCACTCGGCTGAGGGCACGCCTGCCTGGGCATCACACCAAAACACGCTCCCAACCAGCCTCATCGGGAATTGGGATGCGCCATCTGGTCCCTCGTCTCGCAAGGGGCGGTGGACCGACGATCGGGCTGCTGGTGTACCGCGTCGGACACAGCGCATGGTGCGCGTCCTCGCTTTATCAACGCAGTGCATCCGACGCGCATCCGGCATTATGGCCTTAGAACGACCCAGCAAACGAAGCACACGACGCTTCGACCGTGATCCTAGGTCAGGCGGGACTACCCGCTGAGTTTAAGCATATAAATCAGCGGAGGAGAAGAAACTTACAAGGATTCCCCTAGTAACGGCGAGCAAATCGGGAGCAGCCCAGCTTGAGAATCGGGCGGCTGTGCCGTCCGAATTGTAGTCTGGAGAGGCGTCCTCATCGACGTACCTGGCCCAAGTCCCCTGGAAAGGGGTGCCTAGGAGGATGATAGCCCCGTCCGGCCCGGACCCTGTCGCCCCACGAGGCGCCGTCAACGAGTCGGGTTGTTTGGGAATGCAGGTGAGAGAACGTTAGCGAACAAGTACCGCGAGGGAAAGATGAAAAGGACTTTGAAAAGAGAGTCAAAGAGTGCTTGAAATTGCCGGGAGGGAAGCAGATGGGGGTCGGCGATGCGCCCCGGCCGTATGCGGAACGA